>NW_027187869.1:0-59042 GCF_041381155.1 Argopecten irradians
ATTACAATTCAGAATTGCGTTAATGTGACGCATGTATGGTTTCTATATTACACTTAAGGAAATATACATAGTAGAAATTTGATCAGCATTATACCATTTAATAAAGGACTAAAATACTCTTACCTACATTGAGTATGGATTGCAAGATTCCGTGTAGAGCATGTATACCGACCATTAGTTCGTAAACTGTACACCAGGGGATTGCAGCCACAACTCCACTCTGTAATACCAGGGACACAGCGAATACGATGTATTTATTGACCTTTGACAGCAGTATCCCTCCCAGTCCCGCACCAATCAGAACGCCCGGAATAGTAAGACGTCCAGTATGGAGGACCCTTTTTCTAGACTGAACGCCGGCGATCTCAATGAGGTCCGGGAAGGCAGGTCTAAGCTGTCCATCGTTGTATCCCCTAAACAAGAAAGCAACGTCAAATTGTATCGGTCACGAGGTTATATTCCTAAAATACTGAGGATATAGCCATGCAACGATCTAGATAACAATCTAAAAAAATATTTCTTTACTAGACATCCTTGAGTAGTACGAATATACTCAGGATGGGTAAGTTCAACCAATCATGTACATACTTACCAATACGCACTTGCAGCCGTACATACTTAACCCAATACCACTCGCCGTAGCATACTTACCAATACCACTCGCCGTAACAATAACTTACCAATACCACATCACTCGTCGTACATACTTACCAATATCCACTCTACGTACATACTTACCAATACCCACTCGCCCGTACAATACTTACCAATACCACTCGATGTACATTACTTACCAATACCACTCGCCGTACATTTACCAATACCACTCGCCGTACATACTTACCAATACAACTCCCCGTACATACTTTACCAATACCACGCACTCGCCGTACATACTTTACCAATACCACTACGCCGTACAATACTTACCAATACCACTTCGCCGTACATACTTACCAATACCACTCGCCGTACATACTAAATCAATACCACTCGAAGTACAAAACTACCTAATACTTCGCCGTACATACTTACCAATACCACTCGATGTACATACTTTACCAATACTCACTCGCCGTACAAAACCACTTCGCCGTACATACCAATAATACATACTTACATACCACTCGCCGTACATTACTTACCAAATACCGACTCGCCGTACATACTAACCAATACCACTCGCCGTAACATACTTACCAATACCACTCGCCGTACATTACTACAAACTCGTAGGAGAGTCCGCCTGTACCTTACTTACAAACCACTCGCCGTACATACTTACCAATACCACTCGCCGTACATACTTACCAATACCACTCGCCGTACATACTTACCAATACCACTCGCCGTACATACTTACCAATACCACTCGCCGTAACATACTTACCAATACAACTCGCCGTACATACTTACCAATAACCACTCGCCGTACATTACTTACCATACCACTCTCGCCGTACATACTACCAATTACCACTCGCCCGTACATACTTACCGAAATACCACTCGCCGTACATACTTACCAATACCTACTACACTCGCCGTACATACTTACCAATACCACTCGGCCGTACATACTTACCAATACCACTCGCCGAACATACATTACTTACCAATACCACTCTCGCCGTACATACTTACCAATACCACTATCGCCCGTACATACTTACCAATACCACTCTCGCCGTCACATACTTACCAATACCAAACCACTCGCCGTACATACTTACCAATACCCCACATTCGCACGTCACATTCTTACCAATACCACCTCCTCCGTACATACTTACCAATACAACATCCCCGTACATACTTGCCAATACCTACTCAGCCGTACTACTTTACCATACCACTCGCGTACATACTATACCAAATACCACTCGCCGTACATACTTACCAATACTCACAGCTCGCCGTACATACTTACCAATATACCACTCCGTACATACTACCAATACCACTTACATACTACCAAGATATCACTCGCCGGACAATAAAATTTTACCAAACCAACTCGATGTACATATTACCAATACCACACGCCGTTCATACTACAATACAACACGCCGTATCATACTTACCAATACCAACCATACTTACCAATACAACTCGCCGTACAAACTTACCAATACCACTCGCCGAACTTACATACCCTGGATGATATCTCTAGACGGCCTTACATACTTACCAAATAACCACCGCCGTACATACTTGTACCAATACCACTCGCCGTACATACTTATCCAATACACTCGCCGTACATACTTTACCATTCCAACTAACTCGTCCGTACATACTACCCATACCACTCTACATAACTTACCAATACAACTCGCCGAAACATACTACCAATACCACTGCACTCGCCGTACATACTTACCAAATACCCACCTCGCCGAAAAAAGCTTACCAATACCCACTCGCCGTATCCCTATACCACGTCTTATTGCCCAACTTACCAATACCACTCGCCGTACATACCTTTTACCAATACCACTCCGATGCGTAACATACTTACCAATACCACTACCGCCGTACATACTTACCAATACAACTCTGCCGTACATACTTACCATACCACTGCTAAACGCCGTAACCATACTTACCAATACTACTCGCCGTACCATACTTACCAATACCACTCTCCGTACATACTTACCAATACCACTCGCCGTACATACTTTACCAATACCACTCGCGCGTACAAACTACCGAATACCAATACATACTTACAATACCTGCCGCCCGTACATACTTAGCCAATACCACTCGCCGTACATACTTACCAATACCAACTCGCCGTACATACTTACCAATACCAACTCGCCCGTACATACTTACCAATACAACTCGCCGTACATACTTACCAATACCAATCGCCGTACATACTTACCAATTACCACTCCGCCGTAACATTACATACCAATTACCAACTCCGCCGTACATACTTACCAATACCACTCGGCCGTACATACTTACCAATACCACTCGCCGTACATACTTACCAATTACCACTTCGCCGTACATAACTTACCAATACCACTCGCCGTTACATACTTACATACTTACCAATACCACTCGCCCGTTACATACTTGAACCAATACCACTCGCCGTACATACTTACCAATACCACTTCGGCCGTAACATACTTACCATACTCGCCGTACATACCTACCATACCACTCGCCGAACATACTTACCAGATATACCACTCGCCGTACATACTTACCAATACCACTCGCCGTACATACTTACCAATACCACTCGCCGTACATACTTACCAATACCACTCGCCGTACATACTTACCAATACCACTCGCCGTACATACTTACCAATACCACTCGCCGTACATACTTACCAATACCACTCGCCGTACATACTTACCAATACCACTCGCCGTACATACTTACCAATACCACTCGCCGTACATACTTACCAATACCACTCGCCGTACATACTTACCAATACCACTCGCCGTACATACTTACCAATACCACTCGCCGTACATACTTACCAATACCACTCGCCGTACATACTTACCAATACCACTCGCCGTACATACTTAACCATTACCACTCGCCGTACAATACTTACCAATACAACTCGCCGTACATAAGCCTTACCATACCACTCGCCGTACATACTTACCAATACCAACTCGCCGTACATACTTACCAATACCACTCGCCGTACATACTTACCAATACCACTCGCCGTACATACTTACCAATACCAACTCGCCGTACATACGTTTACCATATCACCACTCGCCGTACATACTTACCAATACCACACTCGCCGTACATACTTACCAATACCACTCGCCGTACATACTTACCAATACCACTCGCCGTACATACTTACCAATACAACTCGCCGTACATACTTACCAATACCACTCGCCGTACATACTTACCAATACCACTCGCCGTACATACTTACCAATACCACTCGCCGTACATACTTACCAATACAACTCGCCGTACATACTTACCAATACCACTCGCCGTACATACTTACCAATACCACTCGCCGTACATACTTACCAATACCACTCGCCGTACATACTTACCAATACCACTCGCCGTACATACTTACCAATACCACTCGCCGTACATACTTACCAATACCACTCGCCGTACATACTTACCAATACCACTCGCCGTACATACTTACCAATACCACTCGCCGTACATACTTACCAATACCACTCGCCGTACATACTTACCAATACCACTCGCCGTACATACTTACCAATACCACTCGCCGTACATACTTACCAATACCACTCGCCGTACATACTTACCAATACAACTCGCCGTACATACTTACCAATACCACTCGCCGTACATACTTACCAATACCACTCGCCGTACATACTTACCAATACCACTCGCCGTACATACTTACCAATACCACTCGCCGTACATACTTACCAATACCACTCGCCGTACATACTTACCAATACCACTCGCCGTACATACTTACCAATACCACTCGCCGTACATACTTACCAATACCACTCGCCGTACATACTTACCAATACAACTCGCCGTACATACTTACCAATACCACTCGCCGTACATACTTACCAATACCACTCGCCGTACATACTTACCAATACCACTCGCCGTACATACTTACCAATACCACTCGCCGTACATACTTACCAATACCACTCGCCGTACATACTTACCAATACCACTCGCCGTACATACTTACCAATACCACTCGCCGTACATACTTACCAATACCACTCGCCGTACATACTTACCAATACCACTCGCCGTACATACTTACCAATACCCCTCGCCGTACATACTTACCAATACCACTCGCCCGTACATACATACCAATACCACTCGCCGTACATACTTACCAATACCACTCGCCGTACGACCGTACCAATACCACTTACCGTACATTACATACCAATACCACTCGTAGTACATACTTACCAATACCACTCGCCGTACATACTTACCAATACATCACTCGCCGTACATACTTACCAATACCACTCGCCGTACATACTTACCAATACCACTCGCCGTACATACTTACCAATACCACTCGCCGTACATACTTACCAATACCACTCGCCGTACATACTTACCAATACAACTCGCCGTACATACTTACCAATAACCAACTCGCCGTACATACTTACCAATACCACTCGCCGTACATACTTACATACCATACCAATACCAACTCGCCGTACATACTTACCAATACCACTCGCCGTACATACTTACCAATACCACTCGCCGTACATACTTTACCAATACCACTCGCCGTACATACTTACCAATACCACTCGCCGTACATACTTACCAATACCACTCGCCGTACATACTTACCAATACCACTCGCCGTACATACTTACCAATACCACTCGCCGTACATACTTACCAATACCACTCGCCGTACATACTTACCAATACCACTCGCCGTACATACTTACCAATACCAACACTCGCCGTACATTACTTACCAATACCACTCCGCCGTACATACTTACCAATACGCACTAAGGCGTAGATAACCTCAGTATGCTGATAAACACAAACTTGATTTCTCGTGTCCTTAGTACTCTAGAACCTCCCATATAAAAGTCGGATTTACTACACCTTGCTGAGTCAGCACCCTCCTTAGAGACCTCCGTCATAGAATCCTGTTGATATAGAACTGTGGTAGTATCCCCTACTTCGTATAACGGTAATCCTTAGGGTTGTCCTCGCGACACTGGCTCCCCTCCTGATCGACCATGTGTTGGACCTCTCCATTTGTCTTCTGTAACACCGATTTCTTCTTCCTGTCTCTAATTGTCACCAAAAGGACCTCATTAAAATATCTAAAAGGTAACTACAATTAGGATAGTATTTTTATATTCTTTCTCCTCTGTCACATTTCTCGGGAAATCAGGGGCGTAGATAGAGTCTTTTACATGTGCAAGCCCAGGCGTAGGGGCTGGGGGCCGCTTAGGCCCCCAGCGGTCCAGGGGCAGCGCCCTGGTTATTAGGGGTTCATCAAGTGGGGGCGAATGTCCCCCCGACTGAAATCGTTTTAAGGAAATGTTTAAGCACCGAAAATGATATTAGATAATTTGTTGGTATTGCTAAACTATATTTATTAAAATCAAAGGTATAGTACTGTTTTCTACCTGTAACCTGATAACCCCCTATGTGTTAATGTTTAGTACTTAAAACGTATATGAAAATCACAAGATAAGTCCTGGCATAATCTTGAGTGACTCTAATGGGAATTTGATGATAGATTGACTAACTTTCTTACGTTACGAATTTTTTATGTGTAAAAAATCGAATTATACATATAGTGAAAAAATGAATAATAAAAAAAAACAGCGGCCTCATATTGTAAAGGCATAAAATCGCACTTAATGAAAAAAATAGTATTTTGTCTTCTTAAAGTCTTTCTTGACGGGAAGTATTTATTACTCTTACAATGAAAACGCTCCACCAAGATTATGTGTCAGTAGATGTGCATATACAAAAAAGACACTATTCCGCTAACCTGCCAATATAATAAGGTTTTATATTTGTCTAGAATATATAGACCATTATATTTGGCACAAAAAAAAAAAAAAAAGCGAAATAATAAAAGCATGTTTTTACGGACTATCAAAGTAAGATATCAACTCTTGTCACTATAATGTTTAATATAACTTGAACAAGCCATCTTTGTCCTATAGAAGATTCATATTAACGCATAACGTATATTTCAGTATTATAAATTTAGAAAAATCATCTACGTAAACGTTTTAGGTTTATTTTTACTTTGATATTAATTTACATTCAAGACATTGACGGATCTACATAGATGTTTTAAATTTACAAGACATGAGTAACCCATACTAGGATTAATAATGTTGCAAGCCCGGGATTTTTTTTAAAGAGCAAGCTACGCCCCTAGAGAAAATGTAATTACGATTGTTGTTTTTTTATTTTCTAGAAAGCACATCCTTTTTGCCAACGTGTCGACTTTTAATTTATCTTTCCAAATTGCCCAATTTTGCAACTTTTAGATTACGACAATAGGATTTAATATACAAGAATACGCTAAAACTAAGTCAAATATAGCTTGCGCACTCAACATACATATAAAATTTGACATAGTGAAAATTAGGGCAAGTCTTGAGAATACAATGTGCCTAAAAAATAGTATTCGACCGGATTAACAGCATAGCATTTTGATTTATTTTAAAGATCCTTACCTCGGAAAATTCACTGCTAGCGGACGATTATACTTCTTTCCGTACGTGTGAATTTTAAACCTGAAAACGTCTTGCTTTACTGAATCGCGTGTATTGCTAAATTTTGGCTGCGTGATAAATACATTATATATATATACCTACCAAGGCCTGCGACAAGTGAAAAAGCAGGATAACTTTCGGCGATAAACAGGATGACATAACTCAGATAAAGAGGACAAATTTGCTATTTAATTTCCGTGTAAAGTATTTTTCTGAATTTTTACATAGTTCAACAAAAAGAGTCTTACAATTTTAAAGCAGCTTGTTTTAAAAGAAAGTTAGAGAACTAAATCATCCGAGAGTGAGTAAAATTAATTTTAAGCTCAAAAATTATTCAACAAACCTTTTCCTGAGGTGTGGGTGAGCAACTTAACACTTACGAAATATTCATATGATAATGTAGATGATTTGTTTATTTAATTAAGTGTATGTTTTGCTAAGTGCGTGTTTTGGGAGACTGTGGTATATTCATGTTGTGTCTTCTTGTATAGTGGAACTGTTGCCCATTTTATAGTGCTATATCACTGAAGCATGCCACCGAAGACACACCAAGCAACATACCCCACCCGGTCACATTATAAACTGACAAGGGGCAAACCAGTCGTCCCCACTCCCTGTATGCTGAGCGCTAAGCAGGAGCAGACACTACAACTTTTTAAAGGGACATGAACCTTAAATAATTTGTTCTGTATGCTTAGATATGGTTTTTCAGATGTTTATTGAATATTTTTATTACAATAATTGGTTATCAAAACGACAGAAAAACGTGGGGAATACCTACCTCAAAAAATGATAAAAATAGACCGTCATATTTCTAATATTTGGAACACAAAACTGAAAGCTGGTCGAAACAATGGTTATACTGAACAACAAACTTGCTGACATGACAAGGAATATAAGTTTTCCACATTTTAAGATTAATTTCTAATTTACGATGGTTGAAAAAATGAAGTTTAAAGCCACATGTTTATAAAATTATTTGTATTTATAGCGTAGGAATGATAAGTCAAAAAGTCAAACAAGACTTTTCATTCGACAGGGCACCGCGAAGGGAGGACTTGTTGCCCTATGTACATCACGCAAGTATAAAGTGGGGAGTTGCTCCCGTCTCTTGCATATCAGCCGATCCATTTATATTTACCTACTTTCCCAATCGCGCACGTTACTGACTCTTGACGTACACTGTTTTCTATCAGAATTCGTTTGTGTTCGCTTCACCCACGTTTTTGACCCACCATTTTGTTTACATATATATGTGCAGTGCATTGTGGGAGGTCACCAAAAATTCGACCTAGGCCGGTTCAAAATACAGAAATATGCGCCAGTATATTGTTAGTAAATTCCGGATCCGCATTATCCGGAATTGGTTCCTTATATTACGCTCGCCTTGATGACGTCATTACAAGCTTTACAGTCTGCGTTTGTGTTGTGAATTGTCTTCCAACGTTTAGCCTAATATTGGCGTGGTGGCAGCGAGATTCTTACTCACACCTTTTCATCAGCAAACGGATGAACTTTTGAACTGTAAGAGACATTTAATCACAGCGTATAAACATTATACCCGAGGTCGCAAGCGTGGTGTGTAACTGTGTAAGTCAATTCGCCCAACAAAAATGGCGAACCAAAATAGAGCACCAAAACAGTGGTGTCTGAGTAAAGTGGAGACAATAAACTCTTTTGAAAATTGGAGCAAAACCCTGGTGTACACGTTGTCACTCGATGCCAATTTACGCCCCATTTCTTGTTGAAGGCGTGCAATGGGAGAAAAAGACCAGAGACACACTCCTCATAGAGGTTTTTGTTGACGACGATAATAATGTCCCCCAGGCACGGAGGAAAACACGTGCACAGAAAGTCAGTGCACTTGAAATGATGTTGGGTCAAATCGCGAACTTTTGTCCTATAATTTCACGAAGTACCAT
Organism: Argopecten irradians; assembly: GCF_041381155.1. Taxonomy (NCBI): domain Eukaryota; kingdom Metazoa; phylum Mollusca; class Bivalvia; order Pectinida; family Pectinidae; genus Argopecten; species Argopecten irradians. The sequence goes on from NW_027187869.1 coordinate 9,204, forward strand.
AGTGAAGAACTCAATTTCTCTCCCCGTCAATCTGGCAGACAATTCGCTTGCACTTCGGATTTCAATCGACCGGGCTCACTTTATCGATTTCGCGTCAATAACACTCGAAGCTAATGAAAGGCCGGAAGACCTGTTTCAGAGAATAACGGCGTTTATTGAGGATAATTTACTTCGTCGCGACATGGGAATCACTCATCATCACGGACAAGAAATCGCTGACGATGAAGAACTGTCTCCCACCATTGAAAACATAGCAGTCTTAACATGGCTTCGCCTAATAAACCCTGAACTTCCTCGTCTTGTTAAACAGCGGTACGGTACCGAATTGAGAAACACGAACTCTTGCATCAATTAAGCCGGAAATATCGCAGGCTTTAGATTCATTGTTAGATGAAATAAGAGCTAGCGACGATGCCAAAGTGATGAGAGCAGCGATATCGAACACTCGATCTCAAGGTCTCGCGTTTCCGCCCAAGCCCACCCCGCGTCCACGCGCTACCGTTTCATCGAAATCGTGCCCCCTCTGTAAGGAAGCAGGCCGGCCAAGCACACACTTCCTCAGTAAATGTACATTTTTACCCTTGAATGATCGAAAATACCTCGCTAAAGCGCGATGTGTTATGAATTCGGATGCTGCACCCAGTGACGAAGAAGACTCCGATTCTTCCAATACCGCGCGTGTCGAAGTTAGTGTGAATAGGGTACAAATCCGCCAATCACCGTATCTCGATGCCTTTTATGGATATCACACAGTTCGTTTAACGATTGACAGCGGCGCGACAGGCAACATGATTCATTCGTCAATAACTACTAAGTTAGGCGTACATGTAAACAAGTCATCACATGTCGTGAGCCAGGCTGACGGTATCTCCGCATTACACGTTATCGGTGTGAAACGCGCTTCTCATTTCATCACAATGGTCATGATTTGTTTTTCGAAGGTCTTGTTGTGGACAATATCGCGACAGATGTTCTCGCGGGTATCCCGTTTATGGAGAAAAACGACATCTCTATCCGACCATCTCGACATGAAGTAGTCATAGGCGATAACTACGCGTACACGTATGGTTCCCAGCTACGAGGATCAAACCAACACATCGTACAGCGTGCACAAGTTCTTCGTGCTCCGGTCGCCACAACAACCACTGTATGGCCGGGCGAATTCCTTGAAGTGAAACTCCCTGACGATGTTGCGCCTTCTGATGAAACTTTCTCTATAGAGCCTCACCCCACGACTAATGAACCCTTTTAAAACTGGCCGCCACCGTCTCTTGTATCTAGCGTGGCAGGGACAATCAGAATACCCAACCTTACTACTGAACCTCAAACTGTTAAAACGAAACGAGCACCTGTGCAAAAATCCGATCGACATATTTTGCCCCGAACCGCTCCCACCGTTAAGTGATATGAACATGTCAACCAAACTCAAACTCAAAAAGCCGGAAACGTTAGGTATTCTGACAGTGTAAACCTAGACCCTGATAATATTCTGTCTGGAGATGTGAAATCCCGCTTTCAAGACTTGTTAGGTCAACACGATAGTGTCTTCAACCCTACCTTCTCTGGTTATAACGGCGCTGTTGGTCCATTGAAGGCTACGGAAGACTGCCCCAAAATAGTAAACACCAGTTGGATGAACTTCAAAATAAGTTTGACGAGCTCGAGGGTCTGGGCGTTTTTTTCGTCGCCCCGAGGATGTGAGCGTAAATGTAGAGTATGTGAATCCATCCTTCCTCGTAAAAAAGCCTAACGGTGGCTTTCGGTTAGTTACCGCGTTCGCCGACGTAGGACGGTACAGTAAACCCCAACCATCGCTCATGCCCGATGTGGACTCCACGTTGAGACAGATCGCACAATGGAATTACATCGCCGTCACAGATCTGACAAAATCGTTTTTACCAGATCCCGCTTGATAAAAACTCTATGAAGTACTGTGGTGTAGTGACTCCGTTTCGAGGCGTCCGCGTTTATGCCCGGTCTGCCATGGGTATGCCCGGTTCTGAAACGGCTTTGGAGGAATTGACATGCCGTGTTCTCGGTCATCTCGTTCAGGAAGGAATCGTTGCGAAAGTAGCAGACGATCTCTATTGCGGGGGAAACTCGGAAGAGGAATTGCTATCAAACTTCGGTCGATTACTGGATGCCTTACAAAAGTCTGGCTTGAATCTCTCCTCGACCAAAACCGTAATTGCACCAAAGGAAGTCACAATCCTCGGATGGATTTGGCGTCAAGGAACGCCCAGAGCATCGGCACACCGAATCGCCGCACTCGCCTCGTGTGAACCACCGACAACAGTCACTGGTCTGCGTTCTTTCGTTGGAGCCTATAAGGTACTCGCACGCGTCATAAAAAGCTGTTCGTCTTTAATATCGCCACTCGATAGTGCTACTGCTGGAAGGGAGTCGAAAGACAAAAATATTATGGTCCGATGAACTGTTGTCGTCTTTCCGTAAAGCTCAGACCGCTTTGAGCACCAACAAGTCCATAACATTACCGCGATCAAACGACCAATTGTGGATAGTCACCGACGGTGCAGTCAAGTGTAAAGGTCTGGGAGCGACTTTGTACATCGCGCGCGGTAATAAACTACTGCTTGCCGGCTTCTTCAGTGCCAAACTGCGACAGAATCAGAGTCTATGGATTCCCTGTGAAATTGAAGCCCTTTCGATTGCTTCCGCTATAAAACACTTCAGCCCTTATATTATCCAGTCTACGGCTTCGGCTTGCGTGTTAACAGACAGTAAACCATGTGTGGAAGCTTACGAAAAACTGTGTAGGGGCGAGTTCTCGGCTAGCCCGCGTGTCTCCACATTTTTGGCTACCGCTAGTCGATATCAAATTTCTATCAGACATGTCGCCGGTGCTGCTATCTTACCGTCGGACTTTTCTAGCCGGAATGCCGCAGAGTGTGAAGAGCCCAACTGTCAAGTTTGTTCGTTCATTCGGTACATCGAAAGCTCTGTGGTACGCCACATTACCACAGAAGATGTGTTGAACGACTCGGTGAAGCTGCCGTACATAAGCAGACCTGCGTGGATATCTATTCAGAGTGAATGCTCTGACCTGCGTCGCACACATGCCCACTTGAAACAAGGGGACACGGCCGTCGAAAAAACTCACAAATATCAAGGACGTCAAACGTTATCTACAATGTGCCTCAATTGCACAAGACGGACTTTTGGTTGTGAAGAAAGATATCCCGTTTGAACCACAGCGTGAACGAATAATCATTCCGCGCAACGTATTGGAAGGTCTTCTGACGTCTCTCCATATCAAATTGGACCACCCGTCAACTCATCAACTCAAAGCCGTTGTACATCGCTATTTCTTCGCCCTCGACATGGACAAGGCAGTTGAACGAACAACATCCGGATGTCATCAATGTGCGTCACTCAGCAAAATTCAGCGTCACACTCGGGTGCAAAGCACTGGGGATCCCCCAGCAAAAATCGGTCTGATGTTTGCGGCGGATGTTATGAAACGCGAACGCCAACCTATTCTCGTGGTTCGCGAGTACGTCACATCGTTCAACTGCCGCGATAATATTGGAAAACGAACGACGCGAATCTCTTCGTGACGGTCTGATGTACTTGTGCTCGGAAATGCATTCGTTAGACGGCCCATTCTCCGTTATTCGAACAAATGGCGCGCCTGGGTTTTCCGCTCTCGTGAACGACAAGGACTTGTCTAAACACCGATTGAGGATTGAAATCGGCCGTGTCAAAAACCCAAACAAAAATCCTGTTGCCGAACGCGCGATCCAGGAATTGGAGGACGAAATCCTACGACAAGACCCTACGTGCAGAGCAGTAACACCTCTCCTCTTAGGACTCGCTGTGTCCCGGATGAACACGCGCTTTCGAAACCGAGGGTTATCCGCTCGTGAAATGTGGACTCAACGAGATCAGTTCACTCACCATCAAATCCCAGTTGACGACCAGCAATTGATTTCGCGTCAACACGATCTCAAAACCGCAAACCATCCTTATAGTGAGAAATCGAAATCAACGTCCAACTGTCTGCCTACGCCTCCGCAAAGTCGCGTTGGAGACATCGTGTACGTGAACGACGACCGTAATAAGTTCTACGGAAGGGACAGATATATCGTTGTATCTTGTGACGGTCAGTGGCGTAACATTTGTAAGTTTGCAGGATCTCAACTCCGTAAATCGTCATACAGCGTGAAGGATTCTGACTTGTTTAAGGTTCCTTCCACCACTTCGACAAGAACGGAAAGAGAAACTCTCGCGTCTGACAATTCTGTGCTCAACGATGAGGACGAGTCGGACTCGTGTAATGAAACATTGCCAACTAGTATTGGAAACAGACCGATGACATTTCGCGAAAATGAGCAACCGCTAGAAACTCCACAACCACAACCACTACCCGAAATTCCTAGCGTCATATCGGAGATTACCAGTGCATGAATTCAACCCTCAGTCGACCCTTAACGATGGACAAGAAACTTTCACAACCCCGATCGTAACCAACAGGCCTCGCCGGGAAATCCAACGTCCCAAGTATCTGGATGACTATGTGACTGATTAATAAGTGAACCTTTTTGATTGAACGTGTTAGTTATGGAGTGACTAGTGACCATGTACCAGTAATGTTTTTCCAACGCCTTTTAATTGTTTCTTATTTTTCTAAGTGCCAAATAGGTAGCTTTGTAATAACTTTTCCTTGTCCAATTATCGGATGTAACTTTGAACTCTAATGATCTTTTGAATATGTTAAGTGTGTATTTTTTGTGAAAATAACCGGGGCAGAATAATCCCCTTACACGCACGAGGGCAGTCTACCCAATGAGTGTGCTCATGTTTAAAAGTATATACTATAATTGATGTTCTCTCTTTGAAAGAAAAAAGCGGTAGCGCCAGTATATTGTTAGTAAATTCCGGATCCGCATTATCCGGAATTGGTTCCTTATATTACGCTCGCCTTGATGACGTCATTACAAGCTTTACAGTCTGCGTTTGTGTTGTGATTTGTCTTCCAACGTTTAGCCTAATATTGGCGATGGAATTTCCATTATAATTATTTTATTTGACACATTTGCACAATAACTGATATATATTACTTAGTAAGGTACTGACACGTCGTAAATATGTATTTTACTCAAATTTACATGGTTTTTTTTAGGTTCATGTCCCTTAAAGACTTTTGTGTCTCGGCAAGTGGGCAGAACCCAGAGCCTTCCTCACAGGGGCGAACGCTCATAAAGGGAAGCTTCCTAAATAGGATGTTTTGTATAGATGACATGTAATTACATCTACAGGATGACTATATTTTGAATACAATTCCACACAATAACGTAAAATTTAACAAGAGTGCATTATCACACGGGCCAGGTCTGTTGGTGGAGGAAAGACGGAGTATCCGAAGGAAAACCACCGACCAATAGTCAGTACCTTGCAACTGCCCCACGTGGGATTCGAACTCGCGAGTCCGAATCCCGTTAGCACAATGACACGAAATGTAAATGGTGAAGATTTGTATATACATAGATACATAATTATGTGTTTTTATTTATTTCTGATTGGCTTAAACTTCACTTTTTCCTTCTTGATTAAACACGATAGCCACAAGAAAAACTTAACTGTGCATTGTGCCTTCATCTCAGATTGATATAAGATATTAGAACGTATAGATCTGATAAAATAAAAATATAGAAATACATTGTGACGTCATGTTGTATGACGTCACATCACAATCACTTTTGAAGTTGACAAAATATTTTAATAGACCCAGGACGTACCCAAATATGGCGAAAAGGGACATTTCGAATTTCATGACGTCAAGATAATCTATTGGTACGTCCGTTCATTATTCATCAAGAGGTAATGGAAAGGAGCAGGTATCCGACAATTAACTTGATCATGTAAATTATTGTGTGTACATTTCCGTTTCATATTTGCAGGCTTCAGTTTCCTCTTCGAAATTCTTCAACTTTCACTGTATAGAATATCAGCGTCCATACTTTACATAAGGGAGAATGTTTGATATATTACGTAAATGTCGTGTACATGTGTATTCATAATAAAACAATTATCGACTCGAAATTCATATTTATATCATATCAAATGAACATTAACATAGAATTTAATCATTTCAATACACAAACAAAGGAAGTTTTTACTCCTGGTGAAGTACAAACTGTTAATATGATTTAACTGACCACGCAGGTAGGGCGTTAAAAATAGCATTGTATTTGCTTCACCTAATACATGATCGTAAAACACTACTATTTAGGATATTATCTTATCTTGTCTTCATAACTGACTTTCTTTTTTCCAACGTCTCCCTTGACACCACCTCACTTTTCGTCTTCTGTTGAGCGGTCGACCCCGTGAGGTAGGCTCCGGGTTCTGTTCCCTGGCCGAGACACACCAAAGTCACCTAACTCACTAGCCATGCATGATTGTTTTTATACAGAATCTGGATTAGATACACTTATGAATAGAAGGTGAAAACACTAAATCATTCAATTCCATCAGATTGTTCATGGTCAGTGCCCCCCCTTAATACCTAACTAACATGCTCTCAGCTCGTTATCGTAATATTCACTCATACAACACAAGGGAAACCGATTCTTTCTATCAACCTCCATGCCGCACTAACCTTTACAAAGACTCCTTTCTAACTTCTTCTGTGGACCTATGGAACTCGCTTCCGGACATTATAAAATTTAATCCATCTATTACCTGTCTCAAACACTTCCTTAACACTGATATCCAAGCTGTCCCTCTCTACTATTATTATTGTAAGGCAAGGCATGGCCAGATTCACCACTCCCGTCTTAGATAGCATTGCAGTTCTCTACACTCTCATCTATATCATCGTAATCTTGTAGTTAGTCCTCGCCGCTCGTGTAACCAATCTGACGAAACTTCTGAACATTTCCTTCTCCATTGTCTAAATTACCAACAAACAAGAATGGTATGTTTTTATGACTATGGTATTAACACTTTACTCTATGGTAACCCTAATATACCCGATCATTACAATGTGAATACTTTTGATACGGTTCAAAATTTTATCAGTCCCTCAAACCGTTTCAAGTCGATATAAATACATATAATAATTATAAACCCTAACATACATGTTGTTATGTGTAAATCGTGAAAATTTTAACATATGAAATGTGACACTTTTTTATTACCTGATCCTTCAGAAACACATTCCAAAAACATTACATTTTCCTTGGTGTTCTAAAAAATACACAGGTCCCACTTGTTGGGGAATGGTGGTGAGGGAAGTGGACCTGTTGAGCATATCCCAAGTGTAGTGCATGGCTGTATCAACTGATTGTGGCAAGTTCTCTGTACAAATAAAACAACAAAAGATAAATGCATGCACCAAAAAACATTCTGTCAGTTTAATACAAGTATTCACAAAGTGAATTTGACAGTTTATATCCATGTTTACAGGTCAATTCGTAGTTTATCCATTTCATAAGTGTCTTGTCTAAAGACTTTTAAATTTCATAGGTGTGTACTTTAAATATTTGTGACAAGTTATCGCCCTTGTTAAACTCTTGTGTTTTCATTTGAAGCCCGGTGACTACACATCTGTCATTCGCTGTAAACCAATGAGTAAGTGATTAACTGTGCTAAATTGCTTTATTCTATAGCTATTCTGTCAAATTAAGATAATGTCATTCGATGGATCTTGCGCGATTGATTATTATATATATGTTTAGGCCTACACATACACAGCGTGTAGGTAAATCGTAACGTGTGTTTACAAACACAGGGACTTGTAACGTAGGTTGTGAGAAAGTCTGCTGTGTATACATGTGTGCTATATACTATATATAGTATATAGCACACATGTATACACAACAGACTTTCTCACAACCTACGTTACAAGTCCCTGTGTTTACAAACATGAAAACATGTATATGCTGTCCATCTGCAGAGTTTTTGTAATATTGTTTATTTTAATATATAGTTTTATTACCCTCTCCTAAGTTCCTGTAATTTTTAAGAAATACAATTTTAAACGCCACAATATGCATGTACCAGAACTTGGTCTTGTACATGTACTTAATTTACTAAATTAGTTTATAGATCTATATTACATATATTTCTACCATTAAAAACAACACCTGAATTGAAATATCTTTGATTATTATCTAATAATAATAAACACTGTACATGTAATTTGTATCTATTGTACAAGTCATGCATATTATTCTTAAATATCGAACTTACCATTGGACTTATTACTATCAGGCAAAGCAGAATAATTTTCCTTGCTGCTTCTACATTGTTTCCTGTAATGGTCTCTTTCATCCTTTGCTAGAATGACATGTGCATTGAAAGATGTCAAGAGAATGGTTTTCTCCTCTTCTGCCAGGGATCCACTATTTGCTAATTTTAGAGCAAATTCCTGACACTGCTGGCAAAGGTCTGTACATGGCTTATTAATAACAATATGAGGACATAGATCCTTCCATAGCCTCTGGAATGTCCTCAGACTTACTTGTCTGCATCCTGTTTTTTCTGACAGAGTTTTGGTACATCTTAAAAATATCTTCAGATGTTTTATCGGATGGCAAGAGCAGGACACGAGAATCCTTAAAATTAGGAAGTCTACCTGGTAGAGGCAAAGCATTGTCTCTAGCATATTTACAAAGGAATGTTTTGATTCTTTCCCTGTCATCATAGGTAAGACCATGAACAGTGACTTTCCAACTCTACCGTGGACTCTAGGTCTTAATCCATCATTATCAAGCGATTTTGCAATAGCTAATATTTTTTTTCTTTTCAACACCGTGTAAAAAACAAAACGTCTGACGACACACCCTGCTGCCATTGAAGTAATACTCCTGGTATGGTCTTTCCCTCTCTTTAACTTTGTGCTTTTTTGACTGTGTGCTGTATCCCGACCGTCTATGTGCAAATAACTGAGATTTTATTATGAGATCAAGTTCTTCCCGTGACAGCTCCTTGCACGACTCTCTGTAATCTACTATGTCGTTGAAATCGAAAATTGAACTGCACGGTTGTCCATTATAAAAATCTTTACAACCACAAGTGTCATTACTGAATTTTGACTGAATTATGTATTCCTTATTATCTTCGTCGCACAATTCTAGAGCTACAGTCAGACAGCCCTCGCTTTCCTCCGAATCGGACTCGTAATTTATGTTATCTTCATTCGACAAATCATCAGAATTTTCACATTCTACATGTAAATTTGTACAAAAGTAAAGTTCATCTACCTCATTCAATTCTGTAATAAAATGTATATCTTGGTCCTCCAAAAATTCAGATGGAATGGTACTTGTACAGCTCTCCTGGCTCATAGTTCATGGTGGTTTCATTTCGTAACTACTGTAAACAAACTACGCTATGTCCGCCGACAACATATTGTGTGTTAGAGTTATCTCCCATTGATCATTCAGTCGAAAAACGGGGACACGATAAGTCACCACTTTATCAATTTCATTTAATTTGCATTAACTTCTAAATTTTCGGCGTTTGTTGAAAACGCGAGAACAATACCTCCAGCGTTGGCATTTTTGTAGAAATTACACGTGTATTTATTGCAGCTACTTGTTTAATGATATATCAACCAACCGACACTTTTGACTTGTTGACAAGGAAAATACGTACGTCTAAACATTTGATTTAATTTGATTTTGATTATCTAGGCCTATGTCTCTCTAAGTGCACATAAAATGCGTGGTAAATGAACGATGGTAAATACAATTTTCTGAAATACACGTGTTCACGTCGACAAAACTTGCGCGCAAAACTTTAACGTCATTTTTCTCGACGTCACAATCGCCGCATCTGGGCCCATTTTGTCAGTCGCCGTCACATATATCCATCAGTACTACTCTACTGTCCATCTTAAAACCAATCTGATCTTTTTCGTATATTGGGTATATTATCATGACCCGTGTTAGTTTTACTAATGATCAAACTATAGCCGATTTATCAACAAATCTCTGGTTTTGTATGGTTGAAAAATAAACACCATTTTTCTCTACTAAATCTGTGCACCATTCCCTTTCCCTACCGAATCACTGTATAAATAGCACTGAAAATTCTGACATCAGTACTGTCCTATTGCTTATGAGTTATATATATATGGAGACGGATTAGTATAAGTGCATTGTACTTGTTTCTGTATCCAACCTTTTTGACATGTACATTGTACTGTATCGTTATTGAATTGAATGAAATATTGTTTAAACCAAATAAAAAATGGCAAAAAATAAATCTAATATAAAAATAATGATCTTTGATTCGTTTTATATGACGTAAACCGCATAATAAAATCCTTACTAATGAGCTGAGTCTACGCTCTCGGTCCTATATCACAACAATAACTTCAATAAATCTAAATAATTAACAAATAGTATATACTTATGATTTAAAGATAATGTGAATAGAAGATGAAATTACATGTTACTATAATTTTAATAATATTTCATTTCAATCATCTGAATCTGAAGCATAAAAGGCATTTGTAAAAAATATTATCTATATTAGTAAATGTTTCTAAACTTTACACAGTACTCAAGTAATGATAGTTGTTTCATTCGTAACAACTTTTTTATTCACAGTGCGTCGATATGTACCATATTAACGTAAAATGAAAAATAAGGGGTTTTTTCAAAGTGTGTTGAACCTGCACCATATTTAACGCACTTTGAAATAATTTTTCAAAATGCGTTAATTTTCCAAGTGGGTTTGTAGCAAAGCTTGTTACTAGAACTTTACATAATTACTGTATGGAATTGGCAAATCATTCAATATCATGCATCTCACTCGGACTTGAGACGTTATAAAGATAAAAAAAACATCACTTCTATATACTAATACTAATTAACACGGTTGAAAACCATAACGTTCTGATTGAACGACGGGAGGTAACTCTTACAAGACAGGCGCTGATGATCGTGCCACGGCTTCAGTAATGAGTTGTCCGGCGTGATGTTTGACAAAGAAGGGACAAGGGACAGTTTGTATATAACAGAGCTTATGAAATCCCATACACATCGCAGTTGCTCAATGATTAATACGGTGGTGCTTTCTTGATCATAAATATATAACTAAACGTTTTTGGAAAATTGAGTGAATTCATATAGATCACTCTAGTTATAATCCTCTTACGATTTTCACAATTAGAGTCAGGATTCGGATCCGATTGATATTTATATCAAAACTGAATCAAATTTCCTTTTATATAGTTAACTGAATTTTTGGATATAGAACAAAAAAAGACAATATATGGTACACATTGTAAATAATTTTTATTTTCATTCTAAAAGTCACACGACTAGACATTTGAACTAATAGTATAGTTTAATCCGTATTTCACACCGCATGGTCATATAATAAATGCAAGTTGTTTAGATTAAACAAACAACATCAATGAAACCGTTTTAATTAATCAAATGTATACAAGTGCATATCCCGCTTGCTATATTAATCAACAGTTGGTACGCGCCACCAGCCCTGTCGAACTTCTTCACGACTTTTCATACCACAAATATGTCCAGAATTAGCAAGTAATTACGTCCGCAACATGCCAAGCGTGTGTTACTGACCTTGGAGTAGCCGCTAGTAACATGCTGAGTGAGAAGGGCTGAGGACGAGGTGTCCAGAAAGTTTAGAGGACATTCAGTTACTGCGATGAAATGGAATGTGTAGTATTTAAATACAATATAATTTACGTTTTGTAAAGCCACACACCAATAAAAAAAACTATAGAAGAGTCAGGAAAAGATTTTGAAAAACATCGTTAATAAAGATCGTAGCCCCTTATTGTTCCCCTGAATGTGATGGACAGAACATTTGGACATTACATCTGACGTTCTCTGACAACTAGAGATTAATCAGACGAGCTCTATGTGGAGGGTCAGTTATACCTATATAATACATATTTATATTCTCTATAATGGTAGCCCGTGCACAGAAAAGACACAGATTTGTTTTTATTATCGTCAGTAATAATGATTTACACAATAATTTATTGCTTATTTGTTTGTTTTTAAAATTCGCTCGCTGAGTTATGGTATTATTCAAATCTCCTGTCGGTGCCCCTTGTTTGTTTGTCCAGTACTAGACATGCATGCCCACTGCTATCTGATTCGCTGAGCCTCATTTGACGTCATCAGCGTCATGTTGTTGACGTTACATGTCTGTATGGGTCGGGTTAGTGATTAGCAGGGGTCTATAAATACCGATATCAACCCCAGGACAACCCATACCGACATATACTACATACACTAGTGCCAGGAACGACACAGAGGAACTGTCTACCAGCGCCATGAATGCCTTTGTACAGTCAACATGTATCTGTAAGTACTGGACGGTATACTTTTATCTATTTTCATTGTCAACATAGACAAAAAGGAATGTGCTTGCTCTGAGACATTTGTATCAGCCAAATATATATAACCAATGCATGGTGTCTCATAATTAACGTTTTAATTGTCAAAATCATGGCAATACAAGTAATAAAACTTTTTATTGAATATTACTTCAATCGCCATTATTTTAGTCCTTCTCTCTTGATCTGTGTATTTTTTTAATTTCATTTTATGCGTTATTTGCAAGTGTAATTTTAATTGAATTGGAAAAAGGTATGGCGACATCAAAATTGCATAATTATGTCTTTGTAACAGCGAAAAAAAAACTATTGTTGAAATATTAATACTGTACCATTGATACTTATTTTAGTGTAATCTTCTAAAATACAATTTGTGGATTAAAGACTTTACATGTAAAACATTTTACTTGAGTCGCAGAGATAACACGAATGTTCAAAGTTTGTCTATTGGGTTTTGTCAATGCTTTTTTTAACTCCAAATTGCATGCCACGTCTTGCAAGAATTATTCATTTAATACCGTCTCAAGTGTTTAGATAGTTATTAATTCATTTTCTATGTAGGCTATTCTCACCTAAAAGAGACAACTATATCAAAATATCCCGTCTCAACAAAAATAACACGCAAATTTTCTAGATCGGACAATAGAAAATCATTATGCAATTTTTGCAATGCATTATGCATAAGCGAGAGCTGCAATTTCACTGGCTGACTGAAATGAAAAGTTGTTTTGCTTCTTTCGGGACACCTCTTCATTTACCTTTAGGGTAACCCACACACCAGAGACACCCGAAGAGAAAATGCCATAATGATTTGGTGACTTTTTCGTGTTAAGAACCTCCGACTCAAAATATAGAAAACAAATTCTGTTACAATTATTTTTTGAGGTTAGGCCTCTATTTTTCGTATTTTTACTGGACCATTGTTATGTCATGATGCAGGAAGAGACTCTTACATCAAAATGTATACAGAACATGATAAACATCGTATAGGACATCCTCGATATTCCAGGGGTTCCGATCACTTACGATCTCTATGTAGTCTTCAAAGGAAATCTTTGCTAGCCTGCGATTGGTCAAATGTTTTCCGCTGAGCTGCCTTCAATTTTACTATGAGATATAGTCCAGGGGTGTAGAGATCGTAAGTGATCGGAACACCTGGAGTATTGAAGATGCGTATAAGCATCCTTTTAAATACCGTCCTTTTGTGATATTAGTCACTTGATGTTTTGCAAACTATTTAAGTCTAAACACAAACCCGACGCCTCGGACCATTATAAATTCCTCTACGTCCTTTTGCCAATTCCATACCTTCTGTTTCAGACATCATCCTAGTCGTTGCCACCGCACATTGCCAACAATTTGAGCCCGAACGCACGTGTCCTGAGTTCAGATCTCGTTACGAAGGCGATAATCTCGTGATATCTCTCGACGATGAGTGTGAAATGTGAGTAGAAAATACTATTAAAGTTATTTATATCAAGACATTCAATTTTAGTGGAAAAAATTATGATTTTAAAAAACCGTAAATTTAACTCCTGAATTCTGCATGCAATTGAGCCACGTGGATAGCTTTACTTCAACTAAGAACACACAGTGGCGGCATCCAATCTTCATAAATTACAAAGCAGCATTTTGATAATTATTTTGAATTAGTTGCGGATGTGATAGCCAAATGCAGTCTTGCGTCTTTGGTCGCAAGTTCAAAACTCAAGTGCGGCAGTTGATAGTTATACTGACTGCGGGTCGATGTTTTTTCCTCCAAGTACTACGCTTTTCTTCCACCCCTAAACGACAATAAATCATTCTAACTATTTAGAATAAACTTAAATTCTACATTTTTTTTTAAATTCTAGGGTCGTTGGAACACTTGACATAGCCGGACTAAGCGGCTTGGTTGCTGGTGTTCCAAATACCGGAAGCGGAATGTTCGCACCTGTCAGGTAACTATATAAGTTAACGTATTCGTAATGGGAAAAACGAATATTACAATTAAGACGATGTAACTCTTTCTAATGCGATTACAGGTGCCTTTGATTGAACAAGAAGTTGTTTTCTGACATGATTTGCATTGATGTGTTAAACAGAGGATTTCACATTCCGACTGTGACCTACAGGAGACCGTCAAATCTAATGAACACCATCCGCCCCCAGATGCCTGGACGTATGTGTCCGCCATACACCGTCCGCTACCTGGGACCCCGTGTTGTCATGGATACAGTCCCCAACAGGTGTCAGAAGTAAGTCTCTATTCGGTATATCTCGGCAGATTCCGTATTAAAACCTGCAGCATATATTAGGAATCGCTAATATTTTGTACAGTTTGTGTGTGTGTATGTTGTAACCGTTTTTATTTCACACAAGATAATTTCCTCGTTCGCTTAAGCAATATATATAGGAATATTGGGAAGTCATACAATCTAGATACAGATACAATTGCCTACCCACAAATCACGCTGTTTAGATTAATTTGCATATCGGGTTCTTAAAGGTTATGTAATAAAATCTGATTAGCAAAATCATTGGTCACATATACGACAAATTTATTAATCTTCTTTATTTGAATTTTGATATTTATACATTATAATTGGCACTAGACCATCATATACTAGTTTGCATCCCGGGAATTTGCAGCCAAAAAATAATCTGACAGTATGTCTTGTGAATATGCTTTAATAATATTACGACTTCGGAGAATAACACCAAGACATCTATACCATAATCCGTGCGCCTGTGGATGGTGCTACATTGAACCATCTTGAGAGATTCAAATATTACAGTTAATGAAAAACTTATTAAGCCCAATGTTTTTGTTTCAATACAATACATTTGTACGTTTTTGTTTGGACAGGGTACTGGCAGTGAGAACTTTCCAGTCGTTTGTGTCCGCGGGAGAAGGAGCACGGCCTGGTCGTCTAGGCATGAGGTAAGTTATCACGAAATCTTCGGGATGGTTCCAACTTCTACTTAGTATTAGAAGAGTGATAAATATTCCAATTTCGAAAAAAGTTCTTATAATTTCAAATTTCGCAAAAAGTTCTTGTGATCACAATCAATCAACGTTTATCTATTATGGCTTCTAAACTAAAGGCTTTACAAGAAAAAAAGATGCTGATGCAAAAAACTCATCATAATGTTTATAACTTAAAATTGCCGATAATACAAAGAAAGCCATTTAAGTTGTATGGTCTGTGACTTGTTGTATTTTTGGCATAGAAAAAGTATTTAAAGTGTTCTACATATTTTCTCCGCCTCTCTAAGTTTTCAACTTTCGATAATTACTGACTTTTGTAAAGTTCGTATTAGCTAAGTTATTAAACAATTAAATAAAAATATTGATTTTGACGTGTACACGTTTAAAACAGCCCGGAAGTCTCCGAACTGTTCCGATCTATTCCGATCTGTACGGGTATTGCCGATATTGACCACGTGATACGACTCGCGATCGGGTGTCGGTCACGTGATGCAACTTGGTTTTCCCATATTACCTGAAAGTTTGAAACAAGTTTCAAAACGTGTGATATGTCATGCGACATTTACCGCTATGGCAATAGTATATTAGTGCTTTCATGGATCTGAACCATCATATATAAGCATCCATATTCACACAACTTTAAATTTTACTGAGACTATAATGATTAGACTATGTAAGATGTCACCGTCTCAAAGCGGGATGGAAACTTAAGGAGGAGGGAAGTACGAGTTATCGTTCTTTACCTTTCACATTGTTATTTTGGTTTTCAGGATGGTTACAAGACCTGTATTTGAAAACCCGACCCGCTGGGTATAGATGGACGGCTGGACACTTACCACTATATAGATGGATGGCTGGACACTTACCACTATAGATGTACGACTGGACACTTACCACTATATAGATGGACGGCTGGACACTTACCACTATAGATGGACGGCTGGACACTTACCACTATAGATGGACGGCTGGACACTTACCACTATAGATGGACGACTGGACACTTACCACTATAGATGGACGGCTGGACACTTACCACTATAGATGGACGACTGGACACTTACCACAGACAGAAAGACGTGCATGATTTAACGGAAGCCTAAAGAATACTCAATTTTCCTCTGTAAATATTGGCCATTGACACAGGAAATCCATTGTGTGAAATCCATAGTAGAATGTCATTTCTTGTCTTTAATAAATGTTTGTTTATTTTCTCTGTTTGCTTTCGGTTATTAATTACTCATCTAATCCGAAAACACGTTACTTCTCACAAAACCACTCGGTGTACTACCGAACTTTTTAATGGAAGAACCAAATCGTGTGGGAGATAAACTATTTGATCTCACTGTACGTTTGATCAAACAACCGTAATTCATACCAAGACACAAAATACAAGGGTTTTATTAGTTTAATGTCCTATTAGCAGATAGGATAGTGTAAGAACGTGTCAGATTTTGTTGGTTCAGGAAAGCCGGACTACACGGAGAAAAACCACCACCCAGAGGCCAGTACTAGGCAACTATCCCACATGGATTTCAACTCGCGACCCAGAGGTGGAGGGCCTGTGGTAATATGTCGAGAAATCTTGTCTACCACTCGTCTACCGCGGCCCCATCACAAAATACCCACTCGTCTACCGCGGCCCCATCACAAAATACAAGAATATTTATTAACGGTGCATTTTGTTTAAAGGCCCACTACCTTTCCGAAACGGCTTTTAATTTCTAAAATGGGAATGTAAAACAAGATCGATATTTTTTTTAGAGACTTAAGAATTATTAACTTACCGTTAATACTACATTTATCATCACCTTCTGAACGATTTGATTAAAATAAATAAAATGTTTATTTTCATAACACGGGTCGTATGATGTTTCCCGCCTTCGTCCTAAATACCGCGCAGTAGTTGACTATCACTACGCCAGACGGCAAAACAGCGAATTGACTCTCCACTGTTTTCATATTATTCTCAGGAAATTTTGCATATGTTTGGTGTCGTAACCTTATTTTAAGTCATCGGTATGCATTATCTGATGTTATTAATGTTTTTTAAGAAACCTTTATATTTTGCACCGGAAAGGTAATGGGCCTTTAACAATATCCCATCAACACTATATATTGTTATTATTGCCTTTAGGAATTGTGGGAAGTTTGGCAAAGATATTTATGATTGGTGGAATATTCCACAGGGATCTGAGAATTCTTACAGTTTAGATGTGGATCCACCACAGTGAGTACTCTATGTACAAAAACGTCTAAAAATAGTTTTATAGAAAATCTGGTTCAATTTTAGTTCTCACTGTTAACACATTTTATTTCTAAAACATGAAAAAGGATCTAGCTGCCTAAAGCTAATTCTGCTATCTCTATGGAAATAGTCTCGTTATGAATCCGATGCATGCTATTATATAGACAAACTATTCCGTCTTTGCATATTACAGAGTTAGCTCCCTTGCGGGTAGGTATCGATTGCTACGTTATTATCATTTGCGCTCACAGATTTATCGCCTATAGTTTTTTTTAACAATTATCATACCGAAAATTTAATCTGTATGTAGGAAAATCTAGAGTTCCTAATTTTAAAAAGAAATAGCGGTGAGGTTACCCAAACTTTTTTCATTTGCTTTTCCGTATTGCAAATAACCAGTCTTTTACAAGGGAAATTCTAAAAAATCGATTTTTTATTCCCTGATATCATTTTGAGTTTGAGAAATAAAAGAAAATATAACTATTTATATTAGCACATTTTTCACATAAATGGGGTCCGGACTGTAAATTTAAATAACGATATTCTTTTTAAATGAGTGGAAAAAAACCGAGGCTTCATAATGAATATAGTAATGACTACTATAATCACCAACTGAAGGTATGAAGCATGTTAACAGTTATAGTTTATTTAATATGTTAAGTGAATGTCAACAGGGAGGAAATAAAAATTAATTAAAATCCTTAAAAACCTGAGTTAATTAAGTCATTTGTACATATCTTTAAGTCCAACCCTTGTGAAAAAAATAAACCCCGAGCCACGATCGCATATTTATGCTGTCCAATTTGTGTCTGATTCAAGCCCAAGTAGCCCCTTGAGTCATGCCCCTACCCCAAAATGCACCCCCACCCACGAGATGGCGCCTAGCACATGGAGAGTGCTATACCTTAAGGATTAAAGTCTCATTAAGGTGGTTCTAATCGTAAGGCTGCAAGTTGAGTCGGGTATCGAAATTAGTTTCATGACCGGCGACAACCCCACTTGATCACAGCGACTGCTTATCCATAGATTTTACACACCCCAGCACTACCCCACCCCGCGGCACACGCCCACCGACACAATCCTAAGGCGCACCAAATACAGGTCCCAATGGCAGTAATCGCACGGCAATGAGCACACCCTCGAAGCGTTTGGTTTCAGACGTGCGCCCCTATGGAACAGCCCACTGAAGTCACGGAAAACTCGTGATATGTATTTTCCTGCATCCGAGGTTACCAAATACACTGATGGAACTAATAAAGGTGTAATTAAAGATAACTATCTGCATTTAACTAAAACGTTTTATTGTTAATAATTGACATCTATATTAACCAATTGTAACGACAAATGACAAATATCAAATGTTATCTAAACCAGATTTGACATGTCTTATGACGGGTGACGTTGATTGTCTGTATAAATAAACAACAATTAAGTTTTCGGGCATAGGTGTCGAACACCGATCCTTCGCAGACGTTGTTTTTATAACAATATTCGCCAGTCGCGTTGGGCCATCGTAAAAACGAGTGTTACACCAACAAGTGGTCATTCGCATCTTCATCCGGCAACATGACGAAACGTACCCTTAACCGTGGAGATACGCATTTCTTAGTGCGTTATCTTTGTGATTTGCAGTTGCAAGTTCGTGGAAGGCGCCATATTGCCCAGATTGGAGAGGTAAGTTTTAGTTTTTTGTTTTTTTTTTTTTGTTACTACATTGTCTGCTTTTTTATATGAAATAGTTGCGTTTTTGTGTTAATAATCAAAACCTACCGGACACGTCATTTGGTATTTATTACATGATTTAAATATGTTATTTCTTTAAACATAACTTTATGAATTTAAAGGGAAAATGCATAATACATCTTACACGAGTTGTATTAAATTTACGTTTACAATTAGTCTGATCCCAAGTTTCCTAAAACCTAACTTTGTGAATTTAAAGCAAAAAATGCATAATATACATTGTATCCTACACTCTAATAAACGAAACATTGTATTGTAGTTATACACAAAGAAACACTGAATAAAATCGATATTTCTGAAAAATGTATTTTCAGGTTATATTGTATCTTTTCTATCGCCAGGAAATGTAGTACGTAGAGGAATGATATCTTGTAAAAACACTCGTGTACTTTCCAAAAAATATATTTGTAATAGATAGACGATAGAATTTTGCTCCGCCCACATGCAAAGATTCAGGTGTTTGCTGATTGGTTCGCCTACAATGTATCAAAATCGTTTTGCCCGCCGAGCTGTGTGGTGAAATCAATGGGTTAGAAACATTACGTTACTTGCCACTCAGAGTTATAGGCAAAGTGAAAAACTCATTAAGTTTATTATCCTTAATGATTTAAAAGATCTTTATTTTGTATGGAATACTTAGATAGTATACTGACTCCAATTATCACATTGTTATATACAGCTGATACTGTTACATGTATTTTATAAAGGACGCAAAAGAACTCCAGAAATCTCTATCGTTTTTCCAAAAATATGGTACGCAAAGGAAGTTTCTGTACTAACGCAAAAAGATTTATAATTTATCTACGTCCTTGACAAAACCCGGTGTGCCATCGACAATTTCCTTATTCACTTAAATACCGCTAATTAAGCCTGTTGTGTCATACAGACTATAATCTTTATAACAACATAATCAATCCTTTGTTTTATTAAGGTGTCAAACATCTTAAAACCTAAAAAAAAACATTTCATAAAAGTAATACTACCTCAAATGTACGACATGTCCAGCCAATGATGGCTTACTTAGACACTTTATATACATGTAAATGTAATAACAAAAAATAGAATAGTCTAAAACGTTACATACTAAAACGTAAGTATTTAGCCACGTTTTGTTACAAGATTTAATTTTTTTTAAAGTTACTTGTACTCCTCCTCATTGCATACTTGCTAGGTTGTGTTATCATTCCTTTTTAAATTAATGAAAACATATACCTTTCTCAGTGGCGGGGGGGGGGGGGGGTCCTTAATATTATGTACCCCGACCCTACTACCTTCACCCCCCCCGCCCCCGCACCCACAGGGGATACTTTATATATTTTTTTTTACCTTTGTACACTTCTATAGACAGTGGTATCGCTAACAGGAAATTAATGAATACGCAAATTACCGGCGAGCGCCGAACTCTCGAGATTTTGGATGTTTGGGGGTCAGGGGATCCCGCAAAAATATTACGATTTATAATGATTTGAGTTTTACGTTGTATTTTAAAGATTTTGCGAGCGCCAAAGGCACGAGATTTTGGTGTATGGGGGGTCCGTAGGTCTCCACCGGGAAAAAATTACGATTTAGAATAGCTGAGATGACTTTTAAAATGTATTTTTGATGATTTTAAAGCGTTTTTAACACGGTAATTTTTCGATTTATACCGTAGTTATTATTGCTTTTAGAAATTATAATTGTGAAGTGTCGTCAAACTATTATGCAAACTTGCTCGATCTGAACATACCGGATTCGCACCATCGGCACATTGTTGTGCAACTCAAAATAATAATGAATTAGTTGTCATGCTAAGACATATAAACAAATAAATCTTTTAAGAGACATTTTTTGAAATAGTATAATCCCTTGATGGACTTTTTAGTCTAGTTTTCCATTATTAAAGGGGGAATTTTCTACGATGAGTTACGAAAAAAAAAGTGCAGGAGGACCCTTTTTTCTTACGAATGGGCATTTTAAGAACATTTCACTCGGCAAAAATGGGGGGGGGGGGGGAAGAGGGGGGAATTGCTCCCTCCCTCCCCCCGCGCTTCGTACTCCTCTGTTTCTGCCAACTAAAGGAATCAAAAGAACTATTAAGTTTTGTAAGTTGTGCAGTTAAACTGTCTTTAATTTTTCAAATGATCTTAAGATTCACCAGGTCCGTTCAATATAAACAATTACTTTAACTTGTATGTATAAATCATAGCGTGAAATATGTGTACCAGGGATGCCAGAATATTTGTGGTTTATGCATATACTGTATATTCGTTTCTGGTTACTTGTAAATGTGAAAGTGAACAAAGTTGATAGATAATCTTAAAAGGTAAATAACACCGTCGTATACAGGTAAATAACACACCACTGGTAGTTAACCTGTGATCTACAGGTAAATAACATCCGTCGTATACAGGTAAATAACATACCACTGGTAGTTAATATGTAATCTACAGGTAAATAACATCCGTCGTATACAGGTAAATAACACAAATCACTGAAAGAGATATATCTATATAATGACAATATTTATTTGCTTGTCGGTACGTTTAAACTTTGTAATTGGGAGAAAGTGTAAGTTTTAGGAAATATAATAAGTTGTATAACGCTTGGCTTCTATTTTCAACGGTGAAATCTAAAGTCTTAGTAATTATAAGACGGAAGATATAAACTTACGTTTTATTCGAATATATAATAAGGATATATGAGTATATGATTATCATCAATAATCTGCTTTGAAAATATTGGTAAAAGATCTATTGTAGGCTATTATCAGATTGTCAAATAGTGTAAAGTGCTAGTTTTAAGTATTCGGCTACGATATGTATATATATATTTACAAGACACTGAATTTATCTTAAAATTTTAATATATATATATGATAAATTTGAAGAACAATCCTTACGGACGAAATCTATAAGAAATTAAAACAATAACGGAAGCAGGATCCGGAACTCACGAATACATGTACATGATGAATAAAAATGTATTTAACTAATACAAACACGGATTCTAACCGTTTAACAGCGTTAGATATCTGAAACCTTATTATTTTTATCATCCAAGTGTCCAACTTGTCCAATTACTCAGAGTCAATAATTTTAAAGATTAAGTTTAACGATCTCGGGAATTTTTTAAAACCTCAAGAAATTCTAAAAGGTTCTCAGTTTCTATATTATATTGTAAATGCACAGTTTCTGATGTATAATGAGTGCGTGATAATGTTTGTGTTTAAACTGCAGCTGTGATTATTTATCAAATTATTATTGATTTATTAACTTCTGTTTTTTTTTAAATTCCAATCAATATAAATGATAAAAACTGTTAACGTGATTAATCCATTTCAAAAATAAGATTAAAAGGTAAAACTAGTACATGGATGACGGAATAAGCAGCATGGAACTATAAAGTATCATTTAATGATTTGAAAACAATTAAAAACACCTGAACACCATGTATATGCACCCACATATACTAGTAAATAAACGCTAGAATTATACATGTACATACATGTATCACTTTCTGGTGTTACCATGTTTGGTATCAAATCAATCGGTCTGAGATCGGACGTAAAACAGGTTGTAGATATTAATTTTGGAAGCATATCGTTTACATACATGTAATTTGAAATTTGTACGGTTTAGCAGTCAGGTCACTCCATCACGGGAAATCAATTGCTTTATTATACGAATATTTAAGTTGCTGTTCAAATCGGACTTATTGAAAATATTGAAATATTCTGTTTTAATCGATACCAGGTTAACGTCGGTCTTCACACAAAAAATGATAGGTACATGTAGCAGGATATATGTATTCATATATATATAAAAAACCGTAACAAAACATTCACGCCAAACAGTATAGGCCTATGTTGTAACTATCGTTTTGGAGTTCGACTATATTTCCCCGTGCTTGTTGAGCTTGCTGGAGTATTACCATACATGTAATGTATTTCCGTTATGTTCAAGGGTGGCTAGGAGGGGTCAGGGAGGGTACTTACATTGTAGATTTTAATAGTCTGTTTATGATTGAAAATATTTAAAAACAAAATCGTTCGAGCAGTAATCTACTGTGTTAAATCTAAATATTTACAGTTTGCACTGACATGGACTCAATAACCATGCTTTCTAGTATTATCATTATCAGTGTATAATGTTAGCACAACACCGCGGCGATTCTATTGTTACGTGAACAGTCGACGGCGTAGCATGAATGACTCGATTCCAATCAGCTGTTCAATCGAATTCGTTGACGATGACGGGAGAGAAAACAATATGGATATTTTAATATAAAAATATGCAAATGCCGCGGGGGAAAAAAATAATATTCATTTAATTGAAGAACTGTAAATATAAGGAATAGATGTTTATTTTGTTGAAGTTATGAGAGTATAATGATAATGGAGCACGTGTAAATTATGTAACCCCGGCTTGGAGCCCGTGTAAATTTTATGTAACCCGGCTTCGCCGGGGTTACATAATTTACACGTGCTCCATTATCATTATATCCTCATAACCTCAACAAAATAAAACATCTATTCCTTAAAGGATTTGTGCAGCCAAAAATTTTGTTTTGCTAATACGTCAGGATATTGCTTTGATGATGATGAACAATTAAGTCCCACACAACGAATCGCCTATCTTTTAGCGCTATCGAGTTGGTTTTGGTCGTGATTTACGGGTAGCGGTCGACTATGGTTCAGAGATAATATAGCACATATACGTATACGTTAGATCTACAATTTGAGTTTTTCGAGTAAATGGTTATTCTTGCTTTACGATGTAGATATTTTCAGTTTACAAAACATTCAATTTACACCACTTAAAAAATTCTAGACAAGCACTATATCTAAACTTTACATTAGATAATCAGTCCAATTTGATAAAGATTGTACGGATCAGTCTGGACTTAGATTTAGATAGCATAGGATGTACAATTTTCAGTGTATTAAAAAAAACAGTATAATGTAACCACTATATTTTTACGAGTAAAATCCCTAAATTTAAGCATGAATATATCTAGAATCCGTGTGTTTTTATTTCAAACTTCTGCTATAACGATGCAAAAACATGGCACAGTTTTTGAGTAAAATAACAAAATGTGGTTATCAGTTATGTGATATTGTAGTAACAGTACCGAACTTTATACCGGAAAATAATATGTATATCTATATTGTTGCCTTTGAAACTTTATCCATAACGTTAACTAAAAAGCAGAAATACCATCAATGGTATTTCTGATATATGTTTCCTAAATCAGTTTAAGTGTAGATTTAAATTCATTATTTCAAAATTATACTAAATCCTTAAAATAGTATATTCGTTGTCGACCGTTTTGTATATCATACCGTGGGGATTTAATTAGTATGATATATGAAACATTTATCGTATATCCAAAAAAACTAACCACATAAAGTGTTCAAATTAAAAATGGAAATTACTTGTATACAGGCATTATAAAAAGATATAATATCTTGTACCATTTTTAAAAATATACTAAATGATATTTAAATATAAGCATATTTAGTGTGATAATGTTGTAACCCTTCTTATATGACTATACATGTACATTTAGAAAACGGTGAAAATACATGCTTAGAATTTTTACTAATACCTTAGAAATTACGGTATATGCCACGATTCCGTAATTACAGTACTAGACTGGAATGATTTTTAAGGTTAAACCTTTAGTTGAAATAGTTCTTAGAACCATTTTTTGTTTCTGAATAAGTTCCATTTTTGTTTTTACTGTATAGACGACATATATATATATGTGTTTGTAATATATATTCCTAGGTATGATCAGGTATATTTTACTTCCATTTGCTTTTACATCTTCATTTTAAAAATGGAGGTCGGCGACAATAAAAACAAAAACTAGAGCATAGATGTACGGGGTTTCCATAATTCAAATCACAATCCAATTAACGGATGTCCTAACCTGATTGACAGTAAGACAATAGCAAATACCCGATATAGTCCACTTAATCGCAAATTGGCCCGCGGCCAGGTAATTACAGGTGAGTTCGATGAATGGCGTTGTGTACAGGTAAACAACATCCTGGTCAAGGTATTACATAACCATCAAACCAAAGGCATGGCTAATTATATATCTATAATATCGGTGTAATCTACTCGTATATCGTTTAAAAATTGAAAACGAGACCGCACTGTCTGAAAAAGAATTGTTTGTTTTGTTTAATATCTGAATATTTAGATCTTTTATAATATCAAAAGTAAATTTCTTTCTACCACAATGTTGAAACGTTTTACGGTATGTAATAAATGTATCTCGATTTATTCGGTTAGCAACACACACAACACCATGTTTGTAACTGATCAATCATCGATGTGTACGTATGTCAATGCATCATATCCTTGATGCTTTAAATCAAGGATTTCTTAAATTGTTACGTAAAATTTCATTTTACAGTCACAAACTTTGCAATTCACAATGTATCAAAGATACGCCTACAGGAAAATATTACTCTAATTTAAGCTTTATTCGTTGCTGAACTCCTCGAGACAAAAAATCTTGAAACTTTTATTTCTGTGTGGACTTTTCCTTTCATAATTACACGAAGATACCTGCTATTACGTAGATGCATAAAATTAGTGTATTTGAAAACATCGAATTTCACTCTTTTAGTTATTTATAATTCTAGCCAAAGTTATTGTTACGATTAACTTCACTCAAAAGTAATCATTAAAAATCTTTGATCGGCTTTTCCTGTGACCGTCGATGTAAGTGATAGCACATCAGTTATAGTACAGTATGCCACGGACTATTGTGACGTCACACGGTTTAGAGCTAGAAAATATGCATACTCGGCTCATCGTGGTCAGAAAATTTGGCCTCGATTATCGGCGGTTTACAGGTTATTCCGGTCTAGCCGCGCGGCACGGAGATGTTTTACATGGTCTAACATAAGCCATTTCCAGCATAAAACTGAAATTATCATTTTTTGACTGCACAAATCCTTTAAGTATTCCGTTCTTTTATGTTACACAGTTGTACACACCGGATGTGTGTAATGTCGTCAAAGTTCTAAAGGAATTTGTCAGGGACCGTCTCTCTGTTAAAATTGTTAACAGGGAAACAAGAGATTGAATTTGATGATTAAAGATATTAACTAAATTATTATTCAATTAAAGCGGGTTGAAAATAACCGGAATTTCAATACAATGCATATCGCGGAGTTACATAATTAAATGACGATTGGGTTCTAATTCATTGTTTGAACTATTCATATGTCAAATAATAAAATAAGACGATAGGTAGAATAAAATAATTTTTCATAAATGTAATTGTACATGTAATCTCGTTTTTTATTGAGATGATTAGGTTTACAAAAATTTCGTAATTTGATACTGCAAGCAGACCAGGCCCGTGTGTGCGAGACTTGTACGATAGGTACAGTGGGGTGTAGCCCAACATGAAGTTGGTACACAGCGACGATACTTGGCTCAGGGACAGAGAAGGATATGAGAGTGTTGCAGAGGAAGAAAGAACTTGAAGATTCTACCTCGTCTTCACTCGACTCACCACGATCTCCGTCACCCCCACGATCCCCGTCACCCCCACCTGTTCAGTCACCCCCACCTACAAAACTTCCAGCGCTGTCAAAACCAAAACCTAGAAAGACCAAAGTAAGTTTTTTCTATGCTTTTGGTTCATGAAAGTTTTAATCACGCGAACTCTTTATGGAGTTTTTGAGGGATTTTGAGTTATTTGGTATCACTTGACTAGTGCCTGAGGATTATCATAAATATATACGACACAGAGTTCAACGTCTGCACATATCACATGATATGCAGTGATACAGCAGAAACACAATACAAAAAAAAAACTTTTACATCGATTGAATTCGGATTTATTGAACATGCTTATATTGATAATGTTATGGTACTATTAAAAATGGATTAAATTAATTAACTCGCATTTCTATAAAAAAAAACTTTTGAATTGAATTCCTTCATAGCCGCTCATCAAATAATTCGCAAAACTAATATTTGTAAGGTAAATATAAAATCTTAATATAAAAATTCCAAGATTGCATGCATTTCCTTCGAAAATTATAAAATCTTTTTCAATCAATGATATAAGTAACTGCATTGAACTATTGGTGCTATCAGCTATAGTTATAAGTTATATATCAGAAACGTATGGTAGCATACGAATCAAAATAATTACCAGGTATACATTCTTTTTTTTTTGTATTACGCTTAACTTAGAAGAAGATAGGTAAAAAATAAACATTTATTTGCTAGATTTGAAACTACTACTACGCCTCGGCCATAGCAGTCTCCATTTTCGCAAAAGCAATTCACAAACATACTTGTAGCGAAGATACGCTACACAGCTTTGTCTGTGTGGAACAGGACTATGGAATCTCGTCCGGATTATGGACCGCCATCTTCAATGATATATTCATGGTTCACACAGCACTTTGCATCCTTTCTAGATTTCAGTATGTACGAACAAGCCTTATGTGGTATTCTGAATTTAGGATTTATTATAAATTAACCAGGTTTATTTTATTTCAAAATTGCTAGTGCAATTCATTTTACTTCATTATCCTAATGTGGAAATGACAGTACACATTCAAACAGTGGAATGTAAAACGGAAACCAAAGAAAAGTTCAATATATTCTTGTTTTTTTTTTCTCTGAGCTAGCAATATCATCAGGTGAAGATGTGGATATAGGCATATGGTCGCTTGCGTCCATTAATATCATTAAAACCAGAATAAATCTAATACATCCATTACCAAAACAAGGTTTATGTACATGTAGGAGTACATTATATAGTTGTTCCGTATATGCATATTATAGATTTATCTACCCTTGCGGACCACAACTTACTGTATGTTTCTGTCGCAAGAAATGCAATGACAAATGATGATGAGACACGTAATAACGATAATACTATTTTATTAATGTGGCACATATATATGTGCAATTGTACAGAATAAAAATATAAATTACAGTATTTGGATTAGTGATTTTTATGAGAAATAGCTATTCAATTCTCTAGCTGATATCATTGCAACCAAACTCAATTTACATTATAAAAATTGAAAACCTATAATGTCAATTATGATTTCAACATAAAAGCAACATTTTGTGAAGTGCGAAATTTAAAGTGGACCCAAATCACAAACCATTCACAAAAAACTTGTCCATGAAAATTGAGATAATAATCATAATATCTGATGGTTCAACAACTTTCAACTTATTAACTTTTAACTAAAACTGAGATAATATCAAAATGATATACAAATACAATGAATTAATCAATGGTTT
Organism: Argopecten irradians; assembly: GCF_041381155.1. Taxonomy (NCBI): domain Eukaryota; kingdom Metazoa; phylum Mollusca; class Bivalvia; order Pectinida; family Pectinidae; genus Argopecten; species Argopecten irradians. Next base: position 37,799 of record NW_027187869.1, read on the forward strand.
TACATAGGATACACTTGAATCTAGTTGCATATATTTTGAATTTACAAAATAAATTACATTACGTTAATGTATAAAATCATTTGTATTATATTCAGAACATGTATTTACATGTAACTGACGTCATAAATTTTGCATGGATCGATAACTACATTCTTCAATACAACTAGATCAGAAGAGAATATAATGAAATATAAAGTTGACTTCAAGATGACAAAATAAATGACACCTGCATAAAATACAGTTCAATACATATATATATGTACAATGTAAAGATACTTATATAGTTACGGAAAATATACCATACAAATTGATATTTGAAAATCTTTTTTTTTAAACTTATAGTGCACAATGTATAGTATAATCTAAAAGAAACGCGTACAACAAACACAAAGATGCACACTGACTTTCATATGAATAATTAAAATCCATAGTTCAAAGTTCAAAACATGTGCAGTTTTTACTATCCTGTCCGGTACGTATATATACACCTGCAGACTTTCGTGTAAATTTATGAAATTAACACGAATACTGAAGCACTTCATTAAAATCCATAGTTCAAAGTTCAACACTATTTATTTACTATTAACTTTCAATCTGGCCGTTGCAAATTCATCGGACATCAGTTTGTTTGTTGAAGTAGGAGATGCTCTTCCCGCGTGACGATTCACGGAAGATCGTTTTGGGCAGGTCGGCAGTTGCTTTCCCTTCGTTCAAAATACACACAGGAATCACCTTGTAGAGATGCTCAATGTATGCTGTACACTGCTCTACAGTCATGAATGAGTTCCAAAACGCGTGAACGTGGTTCTGCAATTCTTCTTTGGATTTAGGACTTTGCCGTGCAAGGTGGCGTTTCAGCTGGTTCTAAACCATTTCAATGGGGTTCAAGTCTGCACTTTCTGAAATATTAAAAAAAAACCTTTAGCTATAAATTAGACTGACAAATTTCATTACTTTTTTTAAAACTAATAACACACATTTACCATACCCTTAACTACAGTTTTATATGTGCGTTTGCATGAACAGATGCTTATTTAACTTTATATTCCACAATTCCACTGACTATGGTAGTGTTAACAATTTTCAATCATTAAAGGCTGAAATTTATTAGTATTGTCTCAACTTCTTATTGTGATATTAATTGGTAATTGAAGTCTAATAACACTACAATAATTATGATATCTTTAAATGATATCCCATTTACTTGATTTAGCTTTCCGTTCTTGTCCAACCTTTTTGTCTACATTTATATCAATAAAATAGGCTTACTTTCGAAATTAATCACAGAGAAATCAACGGATTATGGACCGCAATGTAAACATTTAATATTTAAAAAAAAAATAATAAATTGACTGCCTATCGAACTTTTGTTTACCACTGTAATAAAACGGAACTCTGCGAAACATGATTCTGGGATTAAATTTAATAAATTTCAAATGGTAGGACAATTATAATAATAAAAAAATATCGGAAAACTGTTTTGCTGTATACCAATATATAAAGACTCACCGGAAGGCCAATCATTCCACCAGTTGATGCCGTTGTCTCTCATGAAATCCTTGGCCACACGAGAACGATGCTTTGGATCGTTATCCTGTTGGAACCTGTGGCTATCCGGGAACGTGCTTTGGATAAACGGCAACAAAGTATCTTTCAAGATGGCGTCGGCGAAAAAAGGTCCATCCATAATGCCGTCAAACACCAGAATGCGTGAAGCACCACGTTTGCTTATTGCTGCCCACACATGGATGGATCTTGAGTGGATGCTTGGGCTTCGAAATAGGTCCCCGTGCACTGTCGACAGGCCTGTAAAATGTCATTTTGGTAGTGTGGAGTTGAACAGTGCACTCATCAGAGAATATGACGTCACTGAAATGTTCATCAGCCTCTAGCATCCTTTTGCAAAAGTTCACCCTTTTCTCCTTGTTCACATGTCGAATCATTTGACAGTATCTTGGTGTTGTACTCGTGTATCCTGCTAAACGAATAGCGCGCTTTGCCGAACTCAAGGACATGGTATTCCCGTTCTCCTTCAACTCTCTGTGGATCTCTGAGCTTGATCTAGTTGGATCTTCACTAAATAATGTCTGTACTCTGTTTAAGTCATTGGTTGTGATCTGCCGCAATGGTACTCGTTTTTCTGTATCTCCAACTCCATGAATTCCTTTATGCTACTGCTCTGACCAATAACGAATCACTTTTCTCGACACATTCATATTCTTAGACCGCAGGATACCCCAAGTGTCTCTTAAGTTCATCAAGCGTCTCTGATATCGAAATATTTCCAGCTTAACCAAAGGATCAGTTGTGAACTTTCGTCGTGACATAGCGGGATTACTTAGAAAAAACGTGTCCAATCGCAGGCTATAATCCAGGTAAATGATACCGGTAGATGGGGCTTATTAGTATTGTACCGTTACGAGAGAAGCTTTCTGATTGGTCATCACTATCTCTCCAATCACAGCGCGGCTACAGAGTGTACGGTAAATACCAGCATCCTACCGTGCAGGGTTCAGCGAACCGTAACAAGACGATAGGGGGTCAACTGTGATCTTCTCTCACGCTTTTTATCGGTCCAGGTAAAAAGAGATTCCTTTCACTTTGATGTGATTATTGGGGAATACTCTATATACATACTGTATACTGGCCTAACTATCAAATCGTGTTTCTGTTCTTAAATGCATAAAATACGACATGATACAAACTTAATTTAGGTCGAATATCACAAATACCCATACAAACACAAAAAGAATCAAAATATTATATGACGCAGTAAATAATAATTCGAGTGTTCACCGTTTTCCATATCTCATTGATCTGAAAGCTAGTTTTCCATGTTCCATGTTTTATGAAGTATAGTATACATTCCAGGTAATCAGTATTTATTCATGTTCAGGTCATATAAACGTTGGGAAAAATACTTTTTTCGGCATTGTAGTGAAATATGAAAAGTTGGATTCTCTCAGTTGTAATGTAATCTTTTGGTTAACAAAAGTAAACTCATATACAAATTTCTTACATTTACTTTAGAGGATTGGTGTAGCCAAATGTCATAATTTCAATTTCAATGGAAATGGCTTATTATTATCTGAAAAATTTCTCGTTTCGCCCACGATCAAACTTCAAAACTTAAAACTTTATCCAGCTTCTTTACAAATACAACTATCAACCAATGCAACATAGAAGGAGGACCAAATATTTTTTTTTCTATTTTTTTTTAAACAGAATTTTGATATATCTGCATAAATTTCTTGATGTTTTGATATTCGTAGAATTCATCAGCAGTGAACAATTAATAACAACAGTAAGTTGTCGATATCTAGGTCAAAATGACTGACCTTCTGATTGGCACATTAATTAACCCTAATTTGGTAGTAATGTAATATCTTGTCATTGGCAGAAATCTGCATGTACGTACTACCATTGACGTGCTATTACTTATTCCGACGATCACTGGAAAGTTATCACTTTCAATGCTTTCAAGTGAATTTGATTAATCATACATGTGCATTACTTTGGGCTCTTAATATATCTAAAATATGTTTCTGCCTCGAATGCAGATAAAAAAGTGGAATACAACGTTTCAAAAATGTTGCCAATTAAAAAGTTTATGATTGGGAAAATTTTAGTTAAACAAACAAAAATCCAGCAAGGCCAACATACTGTACACTGATTATTATTGATTTATCTTTTCCTACACAACTAAGAAAGCATAATAATATATATGTTACTGTACATATCAGCAGAGAGAAAGAGGGGACAATCCTTGATACATACAAAATATTAATTATTAATGTACATATTTCTATATCAATATCATTTAGCAAAACCTGTAACGGTAAATAGTTTGTTCCTCACTGCTCGGCGGGCAAAACGATTTTGATTGGCTGACCAATCAGTGATCATAACAAATGTTTGATTGACGTATTGCATTTCGAGTGGGCGGGGTCTGACAGAATTTGCCCGTGTAGATGGAAAATTGAGCGGCTATATACCTTGAATTTTACATCAATTTATATTATCAATTATAGTATTTATATGACACATCTTATATGAAACTTTTCATCTGTAGTCAATTCCTCGGGTTTGTATAAACATTGAAATTAAACAAATCACTGTAACGAAAATTGATTCGTTAATATTGGACATGCAATGTTTCAAGTTTATGATGATTTGTGACATAAAGCGATGTGTTTTCGATATGATAATTGTCTGTTTAAGGTCTGTTTAAAATAGTTCTTTTCAACAATAATGTATTCGAATTAGGTAAGTAGCATAAACCATCTCGCATACAAATGAAAACGCCAACTAATTATTCAGCTTTCATAACTTTATATAATATATATTCATGTATCAAAAAATAAATAAATGGAGGTCTAACAAATAAAAAACATAGAACACTGTTTACTTCCCTTCTTTACATCAAATCAAAATCCATTTAAGGTTTGGTTTGTTTTTTGTATTCCGTCCTATTATATTTAATTAAGAGGCAAAATCGTTTAAGGATGTGCCGGGTTTAGGAGGCGGACCAGTGGATGTAATTTTTTTTTCTCCAATGCAACAAATGGTAATATGTATCTATGAAAGCAGCAGATGAATCATTATTTTTCTTCAAGGATTTGTGCAGTCTTAAAACGATGATTTCAGTTTATGCTGGAAATAGCTTTATTAGCACGTGTAGAAACCTCTCCGTATCGCGCGCGACCGGAATAACCTGTAAGCTGTCGATATCGGGGTCAAATTTTCTGACCGCCCCGATTATACATTTTTCTAGCACTAAAGCGGAAGTGATGTTATATTACAGTCCGTGGCTTATAGCCCTACTATAACTGATGTGCTATCACTTACACCGATGGTTACAGGAAAAGCCGATCAACTATTTTTATGATTACTTTTGAGTCAAGTCATTCGTACGATAACTTTGGCTCGAATGTAAATACATGTCGCTTAAAGTGTGAAATTCGATGGTTGATTAATGCTCTAATTGCAGGTATTTTCGTGTAATTATGAAAGAAAATCCACCCAGAAAGTTTCGGATTTTTTTGTCAATGAGCTCGAGTTCATCAACGAATAAGTTCTAATAAGATAATATTTTCTTGTAGTTTGTATCTTTGATACATTGTGAATTCCAATGTTTGAGACTGTAAATTGAATTTTATGTAACAATTCAAGAAATCCATGATTAAAGCATCAAGGACGTATATACCTGTCGTCGAGGTCTTTGAGTATGCCGTAGGCATCTCTGACCCATCAAACCAATCAAGGTCCCGCACGGGGCATTTACATACAAAACATTTATGATAAAGTAGACATCATACAGGATAACTTTTAAAGTGAAAACGTACTTATGACTAGAGATTCATGACTAGATAACCCTAAAGGTTATATAATAGTAGATATACAACCAACAGTAGATAGATAGTTAAAATGTATACAATTTGACAGTTAGATGATGCTTGACGTACATACACACCGATGATTTATCATTACAACATTGTATTGTGTGTTGCTAACCGAATTAATTGAGATTCATTTATCACGGTACCGTAAAACGTTCAACATGTGATAGAAAGAATTTATTTTTTTTTATTATAAAAGATCAAAAAATAATGAGATATTAGCAAAACAAACAAACAAACTATTTTTTCAGACCGTGCGGTCGCTTTCAAATTTTAATCGATATACGAGGTTACACTGATATAGATATAGCCATGGCTTTGATTTGATTGTTATGTAATACCTGGACCAGGATGTTGTTTACCTGTACACAGCGCCATTCATCGAACTCACATGTAATTACCTAGCCGCGGGCAATTAGCTATTTGGTGGACTATTTTGCTATTGTCAAGCAGGTTAGGACATACGTTAATTGGATTGTGATTTGAATTATGGAAACCCGTATATCTATGCTCTAGGTGTTTTATTGATACCTCCATTTTTTAAAATGAAGATGTGAAAGCAAATAGAAATAAAATATCCACGATCATACCTAGAAATATATCTTACATATATGAATGTCGTACACAGGTAAAACATTAATGGAAGTTGACTTATTCAGAAACAAAAATGGTTCTAAGAACTATTTCAACTAAAGGTTTAATCTTGAAAATTATTCCAGTCAAGTACTGTAATTACGGAATCGAAACCAAATGAGTCAGTAAATAGTTACTTTTTATGATATTTTTAAACAAAACTTTTTTAGGATTCTCGAAGCCGTGCGTAATGTGTCCGGGTCGACATATCAGTACTAAGATCTGCATTTATAAATCTAAATGTAGCTAATCTAACATGTATTCAAAATATTTAAAAGTAATATCACTTCAATTTGAGATTTCATATAGCAGCCCATGGAATAAAAGCGACTGAAAAAGTAAACAATAAACTCTACAGCATGAAAACTGAACGATTTCACCATTTTATTTTTCGAGATATATCAACAGACATAAGTACACATGTAGATCTGCATGTACGTGTAACGCGGTGGTTTATAGCATTCCTTTAAAACAAGATATACATGGTAAAGAACGAAAATTTAAGACATATCTTCTAAATCTTCCGTCCTTAAAGCTAGTAATAAACGTAGTGAAATTTAATAAACTTTACATTGGTGTTTCGTTTGACTCGATAAGACAATATCCCCGGTTCATAGGTTCATAGGCGTCTCGCGTGGTGTTTAGTAGTGTAACGAGACAGAGACGAATCCTTCTCACCAAGGATTTATAAGTCATATACGTCCTTGTTCTCACTAATACATCCTTGATATATAACATATATTTCATAATAAAATTATCATGCCTAAGATGTTTTTCAAACACTATTCAAAACAAAGGCTCCAAGACCAGTTCATCCAAAACTGGTTTTCTGATGCCCACAACTCATCGAGGGGACAATTCTATTTAATTTTTAAAACTGAATTTAAATTTGAGAAGTATTTGACAATATTGTCCGAAAATAACGGATTGCAAATGACCAAAATACGTACCTGTAACTTAAATCAGGCAATTTTTTTTACATAACCAAGAAGCAAAATATATCATAAACGTATTGTTCTACATTTCTTATGAAACATAAAACGTAAAACATTGACAAATTCCACGACATTGTTAAGTATTTTTTATTAATATCGTTGAAATATCAAATCGTTGATCAATACGATTAAGCAGGTATAATATTGACTCTGTACCCATACATATACACGATTAAACGCCAATTATTGTTCAAATGATGAATATCATTTATGCTCTGTCGACGGTGGAGCATCTTTAAGTAACAAAACTTACTAAAATATTTTATGTCTATTAGAACTTTTGATATTCACATAATTATTACCTTTTTGCGTACCGGTATATACGCAGTTGCCTTCTTTGGTAATAAACAGTCATTCGAAAAAAAAGTTTTGATTATCAGATTTTACAACTTTATAACAAACATAAGTAATACATCAGACTTCAATATCTAGTTACGCTGACTCTAACTGAATGATCTAAAGTTTTTCTTTTCATTTAACAGACAAAGCCTCCAGGACGAGTGCTCTCTCGTGGATCGCCGCCGAGATCCTTTGCTGTTCTTGAGCCTGCCGTGGAGCTGCTTGAGCGTCCAGGGGCACAATATATCTACCCGCCTTTAACCCCTCAACAACAACCAACCACCCCTCATCATTCATGCATGCCCATCGGCCGACTCCAGTCATCCACCCCTCTGTCAGCAACCCCTCAACATCAGCCAGCCAGCCGTCAGCAAGCCATTCCTCAACACCAGTCAGCCAGCCGTCAGCCAGCCACCCCTCAACACCAGTCAGCCAGCCGTCAGCCAGTCACTCTTCAACACCAGTCAGCCACCCTCAGCCAGCCACCCCTCGACACCAGTCAGCCACCCCTCATCCAGCCACCCCTCTGTCAGCAATCTCTCAACACCAGTCAGCCAGCCGTCAGCCAGCCACTCCTCAAGACCAGTCAGCCAGCCGTCAGCCAGCCACCCCTCAACACCAGTCAGCCAGCCGTCAGCCAGCCACCCCTCAACACCAGTCAGCCAGCCACCCCTCTGTCAGCAACCTCTCAACACCAGTCAGCCAGCCGTCAGCCAGTCACTCCTCAACACCAGTCAGCCAGCCGTCAGCCAGTCACTCCTCAACACCAGTCAGCCACCCCTCAGCCAGCCACCCCTCTGTCAGCAACCTCTCAACACCAGTCAGCCAGCCGTCAGCCAGTCACTCCTCAACACCAGTCAGCCACCCCTCATCCAGTCACCCCTCAACACAACGGAGCCAGCCAGCAGGTCATTGGGATGTTGGGGGAAATCCTTTCCGGGATCCGGAATCTAACCCGGAAGATCACTACGTTAGAGAGGCGGATGACATCCGTTGAAATCAAAACCGATACAGCACTGGAGGCTATCCACAGAAATCAGCAGATGGCAGTGGCAATCAATCACGAGGATGCAGATCCCAATCTAGAAATGTTTGTGCCAGAGGACCTGGCGATTGACGACGAAATCTTAGATAGTTTGCGGGAAATTTCGGGAAGTTGTTGTGCGAGCGGCTATTTCCAGAACTGTTTGGACCAGGAGGACTGAGATTGCAATATAGTTGGAATGGTGGTGGAATGTTAGGAAAACTGGAATTAGATGGAGAAGAAAAGATGTGGTAAAGAATTATGTTCTGAAGTTTTATCCAGAAATGAAAACACCGGACAATTTCCGTTCTGCTGTCATCACACGAATCAACGAAGGACTTCGGCGCCCTCTAGTCAAACAATGCAGAAGGCGGGAATCGACATATCTTTAGCATTATGGTTATTTTGCTTCCTGAATCTCTCTATGGTATTGGTTTGACCAATAATTAAACACATTCTTATTCAATCGTTATTGTGATATATATTGATGAGATAATGATGATGATATTTGATGAGCTGATGCTGATGCTTTGTGAAATGATGCTTTGTGAGATGATTTTGATGATGATGGTGAGTATGATGATATTGATGTTTTATGAGCTGATGCTGATGCTTTGTGAGATGATGATGATGATATTTTGTGATTATGATGATGATATTTTGAGAGATGATGATGATGATACTTTGTGAGATGATGATGGTGATATATGATTATGATGATAATGTTTCATGAGCTGAAGCTGATGATTTGTGAGAATGATATGATGATGATGATAATTAAATTAATTGAAAATATACAGTTTTGTTTTAGTATTAATTGAAGTTCGAATTACGCAGCAAGTTACATTAAATAACAAGGACGTATCGGTTATAAAAAAATCTTACACGTAACAACATAGAATATGAGCATAACAATACTATAAATGGAAGTAAACAGACAGATGCTAAAATATAATAACTGCAATTACAGACACCACTTGTACTTTCCGTATGAGGAAAATGATACATATCGGTATTGTGAGTCTCTCTTTTTTTTTGTCAAATGAAAGTTCTGTTTTCTTCCAAACGTTTCTCAATTCGACACACCAACAACACAAAAATTCAACCAGAGGTTCACAAAATATAGTAAACCGATAGTGAACTTCATTTAAAATGTATGAAAGGGTATTTATCTTATTTTATTACAACTTTAAAATTATAATAATTGTTCTTATGATACCCTTCCATTTTAGAAACTGCAGTAATAAATTCAAAGAAACCCAAGACTTGAAGTCACTAGTGAAAATTACGTAAACTCAATTATATTTTTTTCTGAATTTCAATTTAATTTTCAGAAACTATGATGGTTTTACTATTCGGAATGCAAGCAAACAGATTTGATAAAAATATCACGCAAATGAAATAATAATATTGTGTTTACGCAGTGACGTCACAAAGTTGTATTGCATGGGCAGTCATGTAATACAGCCTCTGGGGACACGAGTGTTTTGTGTCGGACATAGAGAAAATGATATGCCTTTTTTCATATGAAGGCTGATTAAGGGTATAATATGAAAACAGGCATATCATATTCTATTTATCATATACCTGCATTCTTACTTCTTCCTGAGTGACAAACAAAATTGAATTAACTCAAATCCATTCGAGTTTAATAACATAAACAGTTTTCAGAACTGTGTTTTGATTCTGCATGTCTCGCACAACGCGCACATGCACATCTACCTCAACTAGTCTGTTTACCATAATCTCCATCACCCTCTCACCTCTTTTGGACAATCGGAACACCTCACCCACTTCTTCTAGCATAGGCTCGGACCAAACTGGATGAATACACATGAAAATAATGTATTTTGTGATCCGCCGACGACGGTCAAATTACCGACTATTGTAGAACTATATCACAGAGGTTACCTCCCTTGTAAAACATATAGCGTTATTTTTGTCTTCTTCATACTGTATATCTACCTTTATTCTATGTATATCAATGACAAGAACAACTTAAATAAATTCACTGTTCTTTACTATCTAAATGCGTGTTTTACAAGATGTTTATGTGATATATTTATTTAAATCAACATGAATGTTTGAACCAGAATCATCAGACGAAATAATTTTTCTTTTAACTTCATGTTTTTTTAAAGAAATTGCCCAACGATAACCATTTATGAGTGGAATATATAACTAACACATACACATTTTTTGAAGAATGTGTATACTGTAATGTAATTGTACCTCAGTTCGTGCGTTATTAAACCAGTATTTTTTTACCGAAATATCAGTATAATTTTGTATGATTATCGTTCGATATTAAAACTCCAAAGGCCAGATACATATACAGTATAACTTGTCTACACCGAACCCTGTATAAACCGGAAACCTGTCTATACCGATTAATTTGTGTGGTCCCGGCAAATTTCTTAATAAACTATAGTACCCAAAACCTCCATAATCCGGAACCTGTATACTCTGAAAACCGGAACTGTCTAGGAAATGTTACTATACCTTTCTTTGTAAAATTAACTTGGGCAAACCGGCAACAATGTTTTCACAACATGGGACTGATCATGAGGCGCCTTAGGGGATTTACCTGTACCGGTATACTAAGGATTAGATAGTGACAACTTTTCATTCGACGGTTTTGTTACATGTACATTGTATTTGTGAATACTTTTCACGGTCAATTCTAACAATAAAACATACACATAACTTCTGAGAGTTCATTTGAATGTAGCACACCGAGAGAAATGGTCGTACATGTACACCTAAGAAACCAAGAAAACAGTAGGATGGAATTCTATGTTCTTCCATGTACATATGTGAGAATAAATGTTTGTGCTGTAATAAAAAAAATCTTCTGATGATTCCCATGTAAACATATTGTGATAAGGTTCTATCCTCTATAAACCGGACACCTGTATAAACCTAACAAATCGACTGGTCCCGTTCACATCCGGTTTATAGACAAGTTATACTGTATAATGTATACATGTACCAGTAAGTTCTAGTTATATATCATATGAAAACTATATAGACGATGATCTAATTTATGTCCATGCTTCGGTCCATGATTTTGGTTGCGCGGCTTCATCAGTTCAGTTAATATATAATAAAAATTATATTCTATAGAAAATGAGACATTAATGCATTAGAAGACCGAATACGCCATGAAAGGCTAAAGGGCCTAGCAACGAAGTCTAGTGGGTTTTTTTCATTTTAGTGTCATTTTAAGATCACGTAAAGATATTTAAAGCGATTTCATGCCATAAAACGTTCACTTTTAACAAAATCGGTGATGTCATTAAAACATACGGTTCATTATCGCTGTCTAAAATAGCTATATGTATCGCATTCCTAGAATTCAAAGAATCGTAGAGACGCTAATTACATGTAGTTACCACTTATATATATCAAATGAATAAATTCACAAAAAAAATCAAACGGCCCATCCCTCAAGCAAAAAGGTTATCTTATGTGTTAATGATGCATTTAAGGATTTTACAAATATAACTTTCTCTAATTTTGCAATAACTCTTTGCCAATGCTATTGATTGTGTCTGTAAAAATCGAAGAAATGAAATGCCGCGTTACCACAAGAAATTTTAAGACATAACAAATATATCGGACATCAGTTTCATAATAGGAATACTTAATGAACAAACACACTTGATATTTGACCTATATTTTCTCTATACACTAACTGTAAGGGAAGATTTTTTAAAGAGAGATGTGGGGAAATTCGATAACTTGTTCACTAGATCCCTTCCAATCCGCCAAAATGTGATAAATAGATTTATGCTTATAATTATCACTACCATACTGATAAAAAATCTAGAAACAGTTGTATTAAGATAAATCTAATATTGAAAGAAAAAATATGAAATATCCGCTGTCAAAGGCCATTATCTATCTTTAAACATGCCATTTGAAACCAAAACTTGCCTGTAGTACCCGATCTCCAATCTACTACTAAGCTAAGAAGTCGTTTAAATTTCTTTTATTTAGAGCTAATCTTGTAACAGATCAAAAATGTCTTTGCGGGTCCCCAGTTGAAGATTCACAGCATTTATATTTTAATTGCAATTCATATATTGACCAAAGAATAATTTTATTCCGTCAGTTGAACTACATGTAATATGTTCCACTCTCTGTAAATGTATTACTTTTTGGTGATATGAACCTATTAAATACTCACGAAAATGAATCAATCTTTATGCACACTCAGGAATATCAAATACTCCTAGATTTTAGTTTTTGTTTATAAATTGAATCTGTGCTTTTCATTATCTGCTTTGCTCCCAACATCTTTTGAATTTTGTATTTAAATGTAAATAAGAATTTTAAAGCCATCAGAAGCTGATGACAAAAGATAATATATATATATATATAGTGGTTACAGAAGCTGAATAAATAATCCCATCTTTCTATATATGTATATTTCAGATGACCAATGGTCAACACAGTATGTGACATATTTTATCGAATGAATTATTTAAATATCCTGACCAGATCTTCAAGAGAAAATTACCGTAACGAACTGGGAATGAATTACCTAATCGTTAAGCTTGTTTTCCAATTCCAAAATATTACTTGTTTTACTCAATAAATGAATAAATACTATTTAAACTATCTAAACACGTCGATTTACGTCACATACACCTGAAACAGTGTGAAGATTTCGGATAAACCCCGTCTGACCAAAATACAATACGTCGATCAAACCAAAGACGTAGATTACGAATCCTTATATATATATATATATATAATTATCACTTATACATTCTACTTCCGACATCATAATAGCTTTTGGTGAGAACATCTTGTTCTTAAAAGCTGTTGCCAGGATATTTTCTTCTTCGCCATACTGGTCATTACTCAAGACTTTTCAGTAGTAAGTCGTTATTACCTCCATATTGAAGAGCACAGCATCACATTACATTAATGTTTATATAAATAAAGAAATAATATGCAAAAATATTATTAAGAGAAACATATCATCATGTTAATTTTGTCATGGGGTATTAACGGCATTAACTCTATAACTTTATTCCTTATTTAAAGGATCATAACAAATGGTGATAGAATCCACACATTTTAATTAAAATTTTAACAAAACCAGAGACAATTCAGGTAGGCAGAGCACGTATTCATCAAATATTTAGTTAAAACACATAAGATAAAAACGGTTATAAATGAAGCAGGAAATTAATGTCATTCTGTTTAAAAAGCGTGGATTTGGTAACGGACGCCCTTAAAAATAAAAAAAATCAACAAGAACACCGCAAATTAATCAATAATCCAATCGATATTCATGTATCCCATAACTATGCATGATTCACAATGGAAACATGTAATAAATTCTACACATCAGGTCATAAAAATCACTATATTCGCGCTCGTACCCGAAACGAATTACGTGACGGTACCTTAAACCCCTAAACTCAACTCTATATTTTCCTCACCTGATTCTGAATGGCTTTCAACTTCAACTACTTTTTATGCCACGTTTTCGTTAAATTCCATTTCATTTGCTGTATGACAAGAAGTTGCATATCAAAAGTATAAACAATAGAATATGGACTCTATTTAGGCACTATACATGTATTTTATAGCAGGAAGATATTATGACGGTACTAGCCGATACTGGTTCCGGACAATATGGTACCGGCAAAACAACCGTAAAAGTATAAACATGTATACGCAGCAGAAAACTGCCTAAAACACCGTTGCATCACATAAACGAGAGCTCCAAAATGTCTGCAAAGGAATTTACTTACACTCTTTCATACATACATGGTGGATAACACATAAAACAATCCTTAACTTCAAACGATTTTCGTTATACTAGAGCTAAAACAATTACATATGGATACTAATACATTGACGTTATAAAACAAATAGATGCAAATGGTGCATTAAGAAGACAGGTGTTTCATGACACAATTAAGATAATGCAGTTAATAGTTTTTTACCGATATCAGAACTGAGATTGTGGTCTATATATTACATACTCCAACACTGTTAGAGGTATAGCACGACGAGACACTTTTTTAACATTACGTCGTGTCTAACCTCTAACTTCCGATAGGCCATTTACCCGATGCTGAGGGTAACATTTTCAAATTTTGGATTTTGACAATATAAAACGTTTTAAATCATATTTAAATCGTCATCAATGTTAAATACCAACCCCTTTTTCATAGATCAACAAATATTTTGACAAAATCAGCCGTAAAACCCATCTAAAACAAATATTTACATCTCCTAACGTTAACTTTCATGATCCAGACAAAACAACGAATTGCAAAGTCCCCAAAACTCTTGATCTGCCTTTACTTTGACTAGCATTCTGCCCGCTTGAATTCACGTTCCGTTTTTTTGTAGCCATTCTTTTCTATTCTATGAGGCCTCAAGTTGTGGTTTTCCTAGATAAATGGGATAATTAATACCTAAACTGTAAGTACACATCAATGTTATCACTGTTAGAGCAAGAAATATTTATATTATTGCACTTCCTTCTGTCTTCATCTGACGTCGGAAGCTGCATCAAAGAAATAACCCTTTGGAAATGAGAGTCGACAGTCAGCAAAATAATGTCCGATAAAAAACGGCTGACCAGTCGACTCTCACGTTATAGGGAGTATATAGTACAATACTCTATGCTACACACATTTACTTTAACGGACACTGTGTCCAGTGGACCACTGGATACGGTGGTCCGTCAAGGAACACTGTATGGAGTGGACAGCTGTCCACTCTTGTCCACTGAATGGAGTGGGACAGCTGTCCACTCTTTGTACCACTGGGTGGGACATTTGACGTGGACAGCTGAAATTCTGCCCACTGGATAGAGTGGAAAATAAGAGGCCAGTCCAACTTGGCCATTGTACTCTGTATCACGGCGAAATATATCATTACCATGTCTTTTAGTACAACTGACATTGACAGAAAAGATGTAATTAGTGTCGTTAGGGGTGATTTTTAGGTTTTGAAACTCGCGCACATTGGTATAATTTCATGTCGTTTTCTTTTTCTATTCACTGGGATGCTTATTACTCTAATAATTCCATGTGTTGGTCGTTTAAATGTTTTAAATTCATCGATTATTTAAAGAAAGCTGTCTTTTCCGTTTCTGTTATTCCGCCTTTGCATATTACATAGAGTTAGTTCCCTTGCGGGTAGGTATCGATTGTTACGTCATTATTTTATGTGCGCAATTCACGTCGTTTTCTCCGAAAAGTATGACGCTCGCAAACACATGACGTCACACTCAATACCTACTTACAAGGGCAGATAACTCTGTAATATACAAAGACGGAATAACTAACACGCAAAATACTGACCCTTATGTTGAGTTTATTGAATATACATAGACGCATAGATTTATTTCTGACAAAGTAGAAATGTGTATTCCTTTGACAGTTAGCTCTATAATATCATGCTTTTGGTTTTTTTAAATGAAATAAAATTGCTACATTTACAGTGGTATGCTTATTCTTTATAACACTATCTATGTGGTTCGTTATTCCAGTGTTCTTCTAATTTGATATTCGAATTTGTCAGCTTTTGCGTACACTATATGGGACGGAAGAGTGCTCCATGCATCGACACTTCTCTGTGTAAATGAGTATTTTCTTACGTTTAATTTCGAGAGTGTTTTCGTAACCTTCAAGCCATATCCATATGTTGAGAAAACTTCCCTGATTTTGAAAATATTTGACACATCAAAAGTATATTTCCCTGACTGTATTTTGTATGATAATGTTGGTACATGTATGTAGTTTCAGTTTCTATTTTATATATGATTCATAATCTTATTCTTGTCACAATATCGCCGTTGAAGCCCATATAACATGAAGAATTTTAAGGTATTAATCATATTGGGATATATTTTTAAAGAAGACCTGCAATTAAGGAAAATTGAAATTACAATATGATATTAAAATATGATTTCAATAATTTCTGAGAAGAAAAATTTCAAGTAAACGTGGATACCTGGGTTAGTATATGTCTTGACGGATTAGCCATGTTATCACAGGAAAATAAACAACGACTATACATGATATATTTTATTTATATTATTATGATATCAGCATGGAACTGTTCTAAAACAACGGCCGCTACTGCAGAGCAATACTGTTTAATCTAACTGAAGCGTCATTCACTTAACATCAAGTTCCTAACATATTATAAGCATTGATGGGTAATATCGATAGTGATAATTTGTAAGTAACATTGGTATGCATATATACTATAAGGTTATCACCTTCGATTATGTAATGTCTACAGCAATAACTTCTATACTTTGGTCTTAACTTCGCCGCTACAATCGTATCTCCTCGGGTCTTTCCGACCAAGCAATTTTTTCGATATTATGACGGAAAGACCCGATTGGTTATCTGATTGCCAGCATTGTAGTCTCTGCGACAGATCTATTTTTTAAATCGATAACTATGCGATTACCTGCTACCTAATTGCACTAGCAACTACCAATTAACGGTGTTAATGAATGTATGACAATTATTATTAATGACCCAAACTATATCCTTTTTATATTATATCCATAATGACTTCATAATTATATTGTTTCGTATCTTTATAACTATTCATGATTTGTGTATTGATTTACTAACGGGTCGGTCTTCTGAAGCATTCATTAGCATTCAGTCATTGCAGTCAAATTCAAAAGTAGCAAAGAAAAATTAATGGTGGGTGCAAATCGAAAAAAATATTAACAGATTAATTAGGCCGAGGAATTCACTTAAAGTAACAGACAGACAAAATAAACAACACTATTTTTAAAGGTTTATTTGACATAACTGGAGAGACAAAATGTGTATTGAAATAAATATGTTATGTTTTAACATATTACATCATCGTATACGAAAGCACATTTTTGTTAAAATTGACAAAAATTATTTTGAGTTCTATTTCACATTGATGAACCTCAATATGGTGGTAATGAATATCATAAGGTCTTATTGATTCGACAGTATTATAATTACAGCGCATATGAACGTTAAACAAAAACAAATTAATTACAAATGGTTATCACATAATAATACTACTAATAGTTATTGTGTGTTCAGATAAACAAACTTATTTGTCAATTATGTGTGACTCGAATTAGTTCCATCCAATTAAGGAAAAAAAGTGTTTCGGCTATGTCTGTGACAAAAAATAATTTCAAAATGGAGAAAAAAACGACCCCATAGATAATGGAAAGGCAGATAAAAATGCAACAATACATTTACCTTACGCAGAGCTCATATACATCATATTGAATATAAACATTTGATAAATTCACGACTTATGTAATCATAATCACGGTACAATACTATTTTAGAACAGTTATGTTCATATAAATAACGTTTACTCATTTGTCGGTTATATGTGACTCAAATTAGTTCCACTCAATTCAGAAAAAAAACAGCGTTTTAACGTGAATGTGAACCTTATATATTCTTCCTCGTCCTCGTTTTCATTTTTTTATGTATCTGAATATATGGATTAGGGCTATTCATGTGACAAATGAGCTTAGTTTTAACAGTATGTATTCTATTTTTATACGCTTTTTATATACATACTTGAACAAAACATATAGTTTAGGGAAATTGAAAAAAAAACACTATTAAAGCTTACATAAATACCATTCCGAACAAATTATTTTAAAATCGAACAAAACAACGCCTTGATACATAATAGAAGGCAAGATACATTATGCAACGGTACATTTATCTTAGACACCACTCATGGAATATTGAGCCAAAAGATGAAAAAAAAATCCAGATGGAATATAAGTGAATGAGTGATAAATATTAGGATGACTGTACTAACTCTGTTATACTACATACATACAATTTAGATAATACTTTTTAAACATTTATTTTAATACAAATTACATAAAGCACATGTGTTTTCATTACTATCTAATACAGTAAATTGAATAATTGACAAATGTCAAAATATGTATTAAAAATGTTATATTACTAACACACTGTACAAAGTATAATCAAGATAGAAAGACAACTTAAAAAAAAATCAAATTTATAGAAACGAAAAAAAAATATAATTAGTTTAAACAATTACAAATATGTATGTATTAAACATTTCAGTTTATTCTTGGTTGTGTGAAAAACAAAAAGTGCTCTAAAAATAGACAAACTGATCAAGTTCAAGTCAGAATCTGACGTATAAGTAGTATATAGAAATACTATAAACACACCTCTTATTATATGTCACTATGAACACTCATTCTATTTGTTCTCCGAAAATACCACAGCCTCCAAAATCATTAAGTAATTCATACACCACAGCATATACAAAAATAATGATATACAAATTATAAATTTGCGTAAACGTTACGTTTATTTTTATTTGAAGTCATTATTTCGATTAAAAATTCTTTAGATTTGTTTACAAGGTGACAAGATGTTTTGTAGCAGTTAATTTTTATTATTATTTTTTTTAATGATTGATTCATATTATAATTTCCGTTCTTAGTTATTAATTTGTTCGGATTTCATCTTTGAAAACACAAACAATACAACAGAATTATAATGATACGATAAACATGTTGTCAGACTATCATTCGGAAAATGCGCGATACTTTTTACCAAACAGACGCTGCATAGCAACGTTATAAATATATATTTACAAATATCCGTATATAGTCAACGGAAAAAATGCGTAATCGGAATGTCGTATGAGGTATGAATATAAACTCAGTATCAGACCGGACTACTTCTGCTTTACGCTTCGATAAGACGTTGCCTCATATGATAATCTAAATAGATTTACTTAGTTTATATTTTACAATTACACCATTTTGTTAAACTTAAAGACGTTTTCGGTCTCATAGGTGTCTACGACGAATCATTAGGCGATAGGCAATACTCTGTTTGTCAGTATAGAATGAAAAGATAATGAAAGTCTACAATGAAAGGTAAACAAAGTTCCCTCGAACAAATTAAGGAGATTCCCGGAGAAAGCATTCCCCGAGCATTAATATCCAGCTTTATCCTCATCTTTCACATTCAAATATACACCATGCTACAACTTGTTTATCCTCCAAAAAAGGGAATGGAAGTTGTGGATATAGAAACCCAGTTTTTGGATCTATATCATGTTCTCAAACCAATACATCTATTGCATACATTCAGCAGTTCAGGGTAATTTCAAGCAGTGTTGTCAGCAGTCATACCTTGACTATCTAATTGTCCTTGACTGGAAATCAAAAATGGTGGTTCATTCCACTTCGCACTGCATCAATACTCTGACAGCGAAACTTCTTTTGAGTTCTTAATTGTTGCATTGCTATTTTTAATCAAATGACGTTCAACATGCGGAATTATACCTTCGTCATCTTGACTATCGTAGTTTGATAACCAACACCGTTTTAACTTTGACGACGAACATGCAACAGTAGACAAATTATGTACATATAGGGCTTTAACAGTGTTTGATTGCGTTAAAGGTGGTGTAAACGCATTTGGATGGAGGCATATTCTAAGTGTATCGCTAAGGTCACATCATGGTATATGTTATACGTGTCAGAGCACGGGTAATGTTACACTTTTTTGATTCTGTAAAAATGTTATCTTGTTGACACTGCACAGTTCCATAGCCATCGGGAAACGTGGAATGAATTATTGATACCGATAAACGCTGTTATCGCTTCAAGTTGTTTTTTCGTGTCAGATAAATGCACGAAATAACCTGAATAATATTCTTGGTTTTTTCTATCGACGTTCACAAATAAACCGATAGGGATGATTACAGGTAATGGTACGCATTTCATGGCTTATGATGCCGATACATCCATTAGTATTACCCTTGTAACCGAGAAAACTGTTATTTACTCGGGATCCGTCAGAATATTCCAATTTGTAGCTGTTGACATGATGTCCGTCAAAAAGGTTTTAAAAAATTTAAAGCCAAAAGTAAGATTCACAAATTCGAATTTGTAAGTATCCAGTTCACGAACTCGAACTAGAAGAAAAAGAATTAAAAAAAAACACTAAGTTTTAAAGGGCCAATCAGGGGGAGGTAATTTAGGGAAAAAAACAACTGAAGCGCACAAGTCAAACATCTTTTAATAAAGGGAGGTAATCCGAGGAAAAATTACAAATTTTTGCACACAAAGACAAGCATTACTTAATAAAGAGAGGTAAGCTAAGAAAGAAAAAAGCAAAGTCCGTTCAGTGTCCCCCACCTAGACAAAATGCGAACCGCAACCACTAACAACCTACTGCAAAAAAACAATTTGAGAACTTTCTACAATTGTAGAGGACGGAAATGCATCAACACACTGCGGCCATTCAAAACCAGAGATAGAACATGTCATAATTTTTACTTTATCCCTCACTGGCCAAAAGCG
The DNA here is from genome assembly GCF_041381155.1 of Argopecten irradians. Lineage (NCBI taxonomy): Eukaryota > Metazoa > Mollusca > Bivalvia > Pectinida > Pectinidae > Argopecten > Argopecten irradians. Next base: position 58,565 of record NW_027187869.1, read on the forward strand.
CAATCATAACAAAAAGAAAACAATTGTATCACAAAGTACCAGAGGTGGACTCTATATAACAGATATACTCAAGTGGAATTGGAAATAAAAAATGCAATCATCTCAATGCCAGTACACAATTGTATCACATCACAAGTATAGAGCTTGTACATTTATCACCGATTAAATATATCTAAGATGTTATATTAATATTTATGCTAATTAACCAAAATGATAATGCATCAAAGGTTAAAACAACGAAAGCATTATGTTTCATCAAGAGATCCTATGCAAACCTAAGAATTTCCATTTGCAATTAATTGCACAAGTAATATGTCCTTATTTATTTATTTTTCTCTTTTTCTATGTTTTTCAGATATTTAATATATTTTCAATAAATTTGATTTGTAACACCACTGGTTTGCACCCGAAAACATCCACTATAAACAATTATATGTTGTATTAAATGTAGTATTGTCAGAGCCAAACTATGAAACCC
>NW_027187870.1:0-58997 GCF_041381155.1 Argopecten irradians
ACCTGGACTTCTTCTAATAAAAGAGTTTTTTGGATTGCCTTAACTGTGTGCCACTACTTTATTCTTTGAGGTGTTGTATTGTGCCAATAGTTAGATGACCGTTAAGGCCCATCGGCCTCTTGTTCATAACCTAATGGAATTGGTCCCGTTTAAGAGTAACAACAAGAGTTATCTTCCCTTTCTCTTCTCTTCATTTCATCCGCGACACTCCTTCAGGTGTCGCCCAACTAGTATGAAATGAAGAGGAAGAACGACAACTCTGTTATAACAGAGTTTTCGTTCTGGAACGAAATGTTAACACGGCTAAATAAACCTATCAACCCGCTTATTTTCGCGATTTGAGTAATAAGGAAACCCAACGATATTTTTTGCTGAAATTTTGAATGTAAGCTAAACTCGGCGTGATCTATCGATTGAAGTAATCACCTTAGCTGTGAAAATTCAAAATGACGAGATATTTTTGTGTAAAACCTCCAAAATCGACATTTTGACCACTGGTTTCTGTTTAATTCGTCCTAGTAAATTAACTAATAACGCTGACATGCTAGAACTTTACATATAAAAGGTTCTTGCATTTCTGAACAGAACGGTATTTCTTATTTTTGGAAATGTTACATACAACGGCCACAATACAGCCTTGAATATTGGTGGTATTTCGCAGGTTCTCGGTAAATTTCCACAACAGACGGAGATATTTTGGTGTCCCGGCGCCTTCCTTCGGAACTATTCTGAACGATTGGACCGGCAAATGTACCATTTAAAAATGAGTGATATTTTTGAAATTTTCTGTAGAAGTGACTAAACATCATAAAATGAATAAATAATTTATGCACTAATCATCAAATTTATGTTACAAAATGCGTCTAAAAAGTGCAACAGTAAAATAAACCTATTTGTACTGTCTCGAACGCACAAAATCATGGCGCAGACTATCGCGCCCCCTATGAGGAATGTGTATTGTTTGTATCCGGTTGAGTAAAAACGTTGAAGCCGCCCTGATGTTCAAGTTAAATCCGGCATTATCAGGTAAGTAATTGTTCATTTTACTTGTTATAGACATCAATATTATCATCGGTGGATATTAGTATTATCAGATATATTTGATTGTTTTTGTAAGCCTGCAAATATAACGTTAGGTACTGTTTACAGTCTGTTTATGATCATCATCGCGAGTGACTGTCTGACAACAGAACCATGCATGTGTTCTAAATCGTGGCTTAACAGCACGTAAACTGACAACTGTACTGCCTTTGAGGCAGATGCCGTTTGACTATATGTGTCTCCTAATATATTGTTTGATCATATAATTGAATTGCTAGTAGTTAAACCATAAAGTAATGCACATGTCGTTTCGGTAGTCCGTAGGCTCACATGTAACACAGCTTCGTTACATGTCATTTCGGTACATGCGGAAGTCATTTCGGTATCATAAAGTGAACATGGCGAAATGACTTTCAGAAGGTACCGAAATGACTTTAAGTAATCTGAATATTAGACAACCAAAGAAAACAAACCAGAAAAATGGTAACAATGTAGTTTGACAATGGATATGATCAACATTATTAGATACATTTGTATGCATTGCAGTTTTACATGACACATAATAATTGCTGAGGCTTAAGTTACTGTTACAGACCGGGTGGGTGAGGTCAATAATGTTAAAGCCACACTATACGTAACTATCAACAAAAATTCATTAGTTAGATTGTTAGTATTTGTAGATGAAGTTGAAATTAAGATATATAAAAGAATATTTATAGCTTTCTTTTAATAACTTTGGTACAGCAGTTGTTGAAAGTCGATACATGTAAACATGCCTTCATTTTAAACTGGTCGCCATAGAAGTTACGATCATTGTTCCGTAGTTACGGTAGTCACATGACATTCTCTGCAACGACATTACAATGTCGACTAACTTCGGCTTGTTTGACTAAGTGGGACCCACCTAGCGATGTTTAATATTTGATTTTTACCAAAATATTACGAATAATAATTGCTCATCTTGACTTTGATTTAGTTCTGTCTCTGCATGATTTACAACAGGATTTTTTTTCAACATTCTTCTAAATCATGAAAAAATATAAATCATAAAGATATGGATATTGGGCTTTTAACAATGGAAATTCATTTCACAATTTTGCTGTGTTGTGTTATAGCGATAGTCAACTACTGCGTAATAATTAGGATGATGACAGGAATCATCAGATTGACCCGCATTGTGAAAATTAGCATACATGTATGTATAATATCACACTGACCCATTTCAGCAATGTTAAATACGGTCATGTCATAAATTTTGTAAGACGAGCACTATTGTGGCGTCGTAGTTTATTAATGACGTCTGTGTGATGTTGTATGATTATATCGGTTGACACGTCGATTCCAAAGCCTGATTTCGCCACTATTACATAATACAGAAAAATCCAAATTTTGACCCAGAGCTTAAGCCTTGGCAATTCTCTCAAGGATTCAATAGATCTAGAATTAAATAAACATGTTCAAGAAAATTTGTATAGATTATTTCCTTGTAAATAGGAAGTTGTTGATATCTTCTTGGTGCCGCCTGGACTCTGATCTGGTGGTCATTTTATAGTGGTCCTATGTGCGCTTTTAAAACTAAGCACCATGGATTCCCCTTTTCCTAGAATCACTGAAGTTTTGACTATGTTTTGATTAATACTAGTTATGTGATAAATAGAATCTTACACTCAATGGCTACATCATTTGAAATTTATTACAACTTATATAATTATACATATGTAACCACGAGCCTTTAAGAATATTTTGACATTTATTTTCCAAAATTACAACAGTTTTTTCATGTTTTTTTTTTTTTTTTTTTTTTTTTTTTTTAATATCATACAGTATCTAGGTAAAAGAAAACCTAGTTATAACACTCACTATTCCGAATTTGCATATTACAGAGTTATCTGCACTTGCCGGGTAGGTATTGATTGTGACGTTCATGTGTTTTGCGAGCGTAACGTCATAAGTTTCGGAGAAAACGACGTGATTTTTTTCTCACAAAATAATGACGTAACAATCGATACATACCCACAAGGGAGCTAAATGGCTGTATTATGCTACTCTCACGGCATTACAGTAGTTTGAATGTCCAAACTTGTAACTGCATCATCTGCTTTAAAGCATTTTAGAATACAATGTTAATTTTGGGAATTGAGAGAGATGTGTTTCAATATTTTTCTAAAATCTCATAAACTAAATTTTAAAAAAATATGAATAAATTGAAAGCCATTTCGGTTAAGGTATAGACTATTTATTATTACTATGATTTTGATTGCGTCTTGACATTTTTTTCATCTTTAATTGAATAAAACACTTTGAGACAGTAACTACAGCCTAACTATTTTTAAATTACTAAGTACTCAGGTAATCTATATATATATATAAGTGAATCCTTTCACTTTAAATATGAAAAATGCAATTATTCCTGTGGTATCTTATTCTTGTAGATGATTAATAAATCAAAGACAAAAAAGAAGTATGAGGATAGATATAAGTTCCAGTAGTGTATTCTATCTTGCAGCATGTATAAAAAGCTTACCAAATAGAATCCTTAATGTGGAAGATCTTATTTAAGCGATTTTCAGATCCTATCAGGGCTGTATCAAGGATTGAGAATAATTCTTATTTCCTTAGGTACCTCATATGTGTTTCCAATTCGGCATGTAGAATAGAGTTAAAATATTGTTTGATTTAGTTTATATACATCATTAACTTAGCCCGGGTAATTTAATGACGTGCCATGAAATGATGGTGAAGAAAAAGCCAGGAGAACCCAGGTAGAAAAAAACAAACCGACCAGCTGTCAGGTTCCTGCAATATGCGGATCCTACATCGGCATTACGAACTTCGTTGGGACCCCAGAGGTGAACGGGGGGCGCTTTGTGGATAATATTTCGGGACCTCTTTACCACGTAAGCCGACACTGTGTGCCCTCAACGACATTAGAGTTATCATAAAAATGTTATGATAATTGAAAGATTGTCACCTAATGTATCACCATTACCCTGATTGACCCAACATGAAAATTCAATTCGGAGGTTTCGAGACTCAAAATACGACGTGGGTTTAAAGTACTTTTTACCGTTGATAAGTCACACCTTCCGGTGAATTATGACGTCAAAAAAATCCGTCATATGGAAGACGTCTTTAATCCTACGGAAAGGTGGGGATAGATTAATCGGTCAAATAGTACGTTTAAACACGTCGTTGGGGGATCTCGAATATATCTCCGTAGGAGATTGCATATTCATTTCTAAGGCATGTTCTTGATTTAAAGATTGTATCATGTTTAAATTTCTTATGTCTAGAGTATGATCATATGAATGCTATAAGCCATTTCAAGGGTCGAAAATAGGGAACAACATGACTTTAAACATGGTACAGTGGGGTTTTGTGAAATCTAAAAGAGATCTTTATTATTCTTTAAATGTTCTCATGGAAACAGTTTTTCATGTGGTATGTGATAAAGGAGGTTAATTATAGGCCGTAGTTGTCTTATTTTTTTAAGTTATAATTCTTCTAGCTAATAATTCTCATTAATATAGTAAAATAATGCGAAAATCAGAGAGATAAATTATTTACATGTATATTTTTGTTATGGAGTTTGAGTGAATCAGTCATAACAAATATTGTCTATAATTTGACAATTTGTTTTTATCTGACATGAGGGAAAACAGTTTCTTAATGATTTAAATGGGAGGAGCTAAGAGACTTACCCCTACATGATTATTCGATAGATTGTACAAGAGTATTAAGTACATGTTTATTATCAAATTTTGGATGCCGGTGTCAATTATGAAAGAATGTAATTACGCCATATAAAATAATTTCTGGTTTATATTAAGCTTGAATATAGCAGAGTATGAGTTTTTATTTTTTGTGTTTTTTTTTTTTCTCCGACGAAAACTGTTTCCCAATTCTGTGGTTTCATCTGAAAATGTATGTATTTGTAAGAGATTCGCAGATGTCCCATCACAGCGCGATATTGGTTCTATTAATTACCAAATTTTATAATGACTTATTATCCTCAGATTAAAATTGAGGAGCGGGGTGCGGCTCAGGCTAGCAGAGACTATTACATGATTATTCATGAATTAAATGCATATTCCACAGCGCAGCTAGAAAGTAATTATGATGAACTACTTGACTTAAATTGTTATATGTCATAGGGTCTCCAATTAATAAGAATGTCCCATTCAATTTTTTAAGTCTCGCCTTTATTTAAATGTAAGAAAGTATCAAGAGTATTTGCCTAGATCCTTCTCCATCTACGCCATGGTTTACTATCACTGAACCCACACTGTTATTATCCCCTGCACTATTTCGATAAAATTAAATAATACTGCCCAGCTGTGCAATCGCAAACTGCATAGTTTGTAGTACGGACCATTGAATAAGAACAAGTGTTTTTGCGGTTTATGTGGCGTGGCTAAAATACACTTGACGACTCGGTCAATGTAAGTGGCATGTCAATCAGAAGACACCAGGTTAATACTATTCATATAAACTCTACATCAATAAAGGAATTGTTATAATGTGGTTATGACAATACATTTGTGTTGGTTTGAAGTTGGGTGTCACTTTCTCTGGAATCTTAGAAGCGATGTCTAGATGCAAGACTCAGTTTATGATGTCACCTGAGATAATAAGGTCTCCATGCGGTCCTCAATTTAATCTAACTAATCGCTCTTTTATATGTCTTCGTTGTGGTCGTGTGGTGTTACTACGTTTTTGTCGATAAACAATATATTTTTCGTGCTTCTCTCTCCCAGAATAAACCACTAAACGCACATTCAATGAAATTTTTTCTCAGTACTTTACAAGGCAAATGTTCAATTCCAAAATTGATGAATATCTAAGTGTCACGCCCTAGAGGAACACCTATGGTTGGGACCAAAAAGGTGTCAATTTAGGCTAAAAACTATCAACAAGTCTTCTTCTAAAATTCCGGAAATAGTGGGATGCAAATACATCATCAATAGATGGAATCAGGATTCCTCACCCCCCTGGGGATGGGATCAAGTTTTACTATAGTTTTTTTTATAGGGGAAAACACATTTATTTGGAGCAATTGTGTGGTCATTTGTAATGGAAAATATAGTCAAAAGTTGGTGCGAGATCATCAGTATGATATGGCCCCATTGAATCAAAAAACAAATTTTCCATGAACTGACACCCCCAGGACTCTTAGGGGTGGTGGCTAAAAGGGGTCAAATTAGGATAAAGCTAAAACCTACTTCTAAAATTCTGGAAATGGGTAGAATTGAAATACTCTTCATCGATGGAAAGGTCTTAAGTCCTTTACAATAAAGGTAATATGAATTATAAATGACCCTGGGGTCTTCCCCAATGTTTCCCTCCCCCGCGGAAGGGTTGTCAAGTTTACTATAGTTTTTATAGGGAAACACATTTTTTGAACATATTTGGTCATTGTAATAGAAAGGTGAGTCCAAATTTGTCAGAATTATCAGTATAATATAGGCCATTGAATCCTATGTAATAACAAATTGATCATCAAGGTCACACGTGTCAAACAAGGCTAAAATCTTTAAATGAAATTCTTATCATAACCAAAATGGCCCGAGGGTACTCATATTGGGTCTGCGGCATGCTGGGATGATTGGCTGCCAAGTTGTTCAAATAAATGACCTTGACCTTCATTCAAAGTCACAGGGGTCAAATAGGCTAAAAGATTTTAAACAACTTCTTGTGAATAACTAAGAGGCCTAGAGACCAGATATTGGGTCTGTGGCATGCTAGAATGAATGCTACCAAATTTGTTCAAATAAATGACCTTGACTTTCATTCAAGGTCACAGGGGATCGATCAGGCTACAATCTTTAAACGGACTTCATGTAAATAAGTAAGTGGCCTAGAGACCTGATATTTGGCCCGTGGCATGCAGAGATGAATGGCTACCAAATTTGTTCAAATAAATTACCTTGACTTTCATTCAAGGTCACAGGGGATCTGATCAGGTCTACAATCTTTAAACGACTTCATGTGAATAAGTAAGTGGCCTAGAGACCTGATATTTGGCCCGTGGCATGCAGAGATGAATGGCTACCAAGTTTGTTCAAATGTAGGACATTGACCTCCATTCTATGGTCACAGTGGTCAAATACATATGTAGGCTAAAATCTTTAAACGACGTCCTTGTGAATAACTAAGGCCTAGAGACCTGATATTGGGTCAATGGCATGCTTGAATGAATGGCTACCAAGTTTGTTCAAAATGAAGGACCTTGGGTAGCAGTGTACAGTTAAACCGAATGGCCATGGGTGAGATGTTTATTAAGCAGAAAGCCCCTGTTTTATTATATGCATAAAAAAATAAAAAATGTATATATCCTAAAATTGGTGAATTCAATCTAGAGAATTATATGCAGGCTTCACATTTGCATAAAGAAATTCCCCAAAATGGGTTTGAGATTAATGATTTAGAGGGTATCCGAATGTGCGTCTAAGATGAAAAGACTCAATTCTGTAGCAGCAGAAATTGATAGCCGCGGTACGAGGTAAGATTGCTCAAAAGTTTAATAATATACCTATGTCGAAATAGGCCCTCAGTTCTGCTATCACGACAGTGATGCTTGGTTTTAAACTGTATTCAAGAAAAAAATTTCTAGTAGAGGGGTGTAATTTTGGGTTGAAAATGCCAATTTTTTGCAATTTTTCAAAGAAAAAAAATTGGTTTCCATGGTTTTTACAGGCTCACAAAACAAAAAAAAATGCAGACCTCTCCAAAAATGAACTCTGCATGACAATTGCAAATGTTGTGTAGATTAAAAATATATATACTTTTATATAGGTGTTTTTTAAGGTTAAAAAGATGTGTGTACATGATTAAAGCCTGCACATTATTTTGCTGAATTTTTCAAATCTACTGTACACTGCATACCTTGACCTTCATTCAAGGTCCAGGGGTTAAAATAGGCTAAAATCTTAAAACGACTTCTTCTCAAGAACCAAAAGGCCAAGGGTACTCATATTGGGCCTGCGGCAAATGCTTGGATGAAGGGCTAACCAAGTTTGTTCAAATACATTATCTTGGCCTTCATTCAGGATTAAATAGGCTAAAATCTTTTAAACGACCCTCTTGCGAATAACTGAGATGGCCTAGAGACCTGATATTGGGCCTGTGGCATGCTGGGATGAATGGCTACCAAGTTTGTTCAAATGGAAGGACATTGACTTTCAATCAAAGTCACAGGGGTCAAAAAAGCTAGAATCTTTAAACAACGTCTTTTGAATAACTAAGAGGCCTAGAGACCTGGTATTGGGCTTGTCATATGCTGGAATGAATGGCTACCAAATTTGTTCAAATGAATGACCTTGACCTTCATTCAAGGTTCAGGGGTCAAATTGGCTAAAAATGTTTTGAACGACTTCCTGTGAATAACTTAAAGGCCAAGAGACCTGATATTGAGCCTGTAACATGAATGACTACCTTGAGACTGGATATTGGCTTTGCAGCATAGTGGGGATCAAGGGACCTTCATTCATGGTCTAATTCATTTACTATATCAGGACCTGGACTTCTAATAAAAGAGGTTTTTTTTGTATTGCCTTAACTGTGTGCCATAACTTTATTCTTTGAAGTGTTGTATTGTGCCAATAGTCAGATGACCGTTAAGGCCCATCGGCCTCTTGTTCATAACCTAATGGAATTGGTCCCGTTTAAGAGTAACAACAAGAGTTATCTTCATTTCATCCCTCCTTCTCGCCCAACTAGTATTATAAGGTTTTAGTCTATACCTGTTAATTTTTTGACATGTTCCGATTTGATGCTACTGTATACAAAGCTAAGACACAAATCCTCAAATCTTTAGACAAACCATGGTGTCGCAAGATGTCTTAGGTTTAATAGTCCAGATATTAAACAGAAAATTGAAGCGCCAAAATTGTGTAACGACGAAAAGCGTCTACGTGACAACGATCGAAGTTGATAACTTCAACTTGATCACAACAATGTCGATAAAATCGATGTCATCATACACAACTGTATGTCTTTGTATGTTTTTGAGGAGATATCTGCATATCTAATACATGTAGATATATATTTATTATCCTAACAAAGTTAAAACAGATTTTTGGATCCTCAATTTAACCTGTACGGCAAGTGTACGCCTAAGAAAAAAATCTCTTATTCTGAAATCCTCGATCTACGTTCAGCTGATTACTGTAGACAGGAAAATAATTAGTCTATGCCTACATCTACATGTTTAGTTTTTATATCACAGATATATTACTCTTGTTGACACTAGCTTACATGTACTTTTTCGTAATAGCCCGGTGGATTGGTGACACAATTGTGCTATTATGGTTACAAGCATGAAACTTGGCATATATGTCAAGAAACATATTCTGAGTGAATTTTGATTAGGAGCCACTTGAAAAAAATTCCTAGACAAATATGGCGGCCATTTTTTCAAAATGGCCGCTACATACAGTAAAAATATCAATTTTATTCAAATATATGAACCTTTTTCATTTCGTTTTCACTAAAAATATCAAACAATTGTAGAATACCGAATAATTTAGCACCGGAAAAATGTTATCAAAATAAGAATTTTCATTAATATCATCAAAAAGATCTACAAAAATGCTGAGATCAGCAAGAACCGCAAATAGAGAACCATATTTTACATTTCAAAGGTTTATGAATTTGATTAAAGACTGATTGTATAATATAGAATTCACCAAGAATGATATCTTTACTTTTGATTGGAAATATTCGTCCAATATATAAGTGGGACCCATTTGGGATCATGTCCGAGTTCAAAAAAAGGATGGTACTCAGAATTGGGTCATTCTATCTTCACAAGAAAGAAACTTCTCCTGTTTTTCAATTTTTAGGTGGAAATATATCTGTGTATGATATCAATTTCTATATGGCAAGATGAGTTAATTGTGAATTCATAAGCCGGAAATTTTTACAATGAGGGAGTAAAGTTAAAGGAAATCATTATGGTATTTGATGAAGGGGAATAAGGCGGACAGCAAGATCACCAAGTAAGTATCCAAATACATTAGAATGTAAGCATTTACTCTGTCGTATTCTGTCTTAATATTTTGCTGATCAGTTCGGGCCAAGTTGCATGTTGCTTCCATTCAAGAAACTAGATTTGTATTAACATAGTCTCGAATCTGTTAGTAGAGTATATGAGGACTCATGTTAAATTTATTCGACATCACGCAAACATAAAAAACTCCAGTCGTGAGGTATGGAAATTTGGGCGTTTTGGTTTTTTGTTATTGGTTAGGAGTAAGCATTCTTGTCACAGAAATGCAAATCAATGTGTAAGATTTGAAGGGGTGGGGGGGGGTGGGTGGGGGGGGGGGGGGGGGGGGGGGGTGGGGGGGGGGGGAGAAATGGCGAACGTAGATGTACAAACCCCGCTATCCAACTTACCATTTGCTATCAATTCAATATGTTGAAGATGTATAATATAACCTGTCTATTCTCTTCTTCTGTGAGACCGAGTATTAGGTGTTTCACAATTTCAGGTAACAAGAACCTTAATTCGACTTAAATAGAATATGGTGCGCAGAAGATATAATATCTCAGTTCGCATTATTACAGTTGTAAGAACCCTGTCAAAACACATATCATGAAACACGGTATCCCTCGTCACTAGCGGGCTTCCAACCATATCTTAATTGACCCGATCCCCACATTTGTATGCGAATTAACCTGAGTCCATGGTCTCGCAGTGTGTGTAGTTGTCAGATTTCCCCCATCAATATAATGTTCCCAGTGATTATATGCTACTTTTGGATGTGCTGCTTCAATATGCACCTGTAGTTTGGGCGGGATCAATGTCCAGTGTTTCTGCCATTCTAGGAGAAAACAGATCTGTATGGTTTTGGAGATGATTTTAGTGATACTTGCGCAGTGCAACTTGTTCGTGAATGTACTCGAAAACCGTATTTTGGTATATATTCTCGGCCCCCCATGACTAATGTTGGAAATTGCTTGTTATTTCGTTCTCCCGTATATCTTATAATGTTTCACCAGCTAGTTGTTCGTGCTGTTGTGGTTATATAAAGTGACCGGTACTCAGGCGGAGTGAATATCAGTGCGTAGGCATGGGAATAATGGATAGGGTAATGATTTGTCATCAGGCGCAGACAAGCGGAGGGACAGAATCCTGAGCAGAAGGATGTAATCGAGTTAAGTCCAAGTGTTGTGCAGAAGGCTCCACCCATACTTCACTGATGCTGAAATTAGGAAAACAAGCCTGCTACAACTATGAGCATACAAACATCTGTATCTGTCCATCTGTTTGGATGTGAGAAAATTTTTATAGATACACTCTTCTGTTATATCAGCATCTTTCATATGATATGATCATTCCCTGACCCCTGTAGCCTTCCTTATGAAGTGCAATGGGAGAGAGATGAAGGTATCTTGTAATCAGAATAAGAATCAGGAAATGTCAAATGTGTGCGTAGATAGTTCGAAATGTTTTGACATGAACGCTGCTATTCAGAGGATTGTTACCTTTTGAAACTGCTCTCCGTCAAAAATCTTCTGTTTCCCAGAGGTTCCAACATACGTCTCGGATGGATTATAAGAACAGGTTTGTTTCAAACAACTTATCTTAAAGTTGATAGAGTGATGGTGGAACAGTGCGTGGTTCTCACGACTAGGTTTTTGACTGTGTCGAGCGATATAAAGTTCATAAGGAAAACGATTTTATTTTCAATGAGGATATTTGACAATGCTTGTTAAGAGAAATTCCTGCTCCTTGCGTGACTGTTGGCTGAATTTTGGCCAGTATTGTTCTTTTTTTTTGGCTCTTGCAATATGCGTTTAGATCTGTTCCCCGCGTAGGTTGTGTATCTTTAGTAAGAAGGCTAAAATTTTCCGGGTGCCTTTGTAAATTCATTTGTATATATACTTAACTTTAGTTGACTGTATCAGAACCAAGTCGAGACTATGATCCATTTTGAGACGAGATTCTATACAAGTGTATCCACGAGAACACTAAGACTGAATTCATGTGTGAGTTAAAAACATACAACCAAGTTTCCGGGCTCATGTTTGACAAAATACAACTTTTTTATTGTGATGCCTTGTTTGTTTGCATGTATTGTTATTTAAGTTATGGTGGGGTTTTTTCAATGGATGAACTATTTGTCTGGTCCTTGCATCATCAAAGATATAGGGATATTGGTTGTTGATTCAAATGCACATCGTATTCGCATTCTTTATAATTTAGCATGGGTTTGATCATGTTGCAAGTGGTCCAATGCTGTGTGTTGGACGAAGAATGGCCTAGAGTTGTGCATTGCGCATCGTTTTCCAGTTCTTGTTATTTACTGGATGCTATTTGATCACAGTGTCAAAACCTCATATTTAGATGACTGTATGGACAGGTAAACCATAATGTCGCATAGTTTATAGTGATTCTATACTTAAAAACAACATGTAGTTAGTTTCGTTCGTTCAAACATATCATGTGAGATTAATATATCCCCACGCCTTTGTATAAGTTGCGAGTGTGCACGTGATACTGACGAAAAATGCAGAACGATAGTATACATAAATCAAAGAAATTCGTGGCTATTTTAGATATTGTGGTACCCCTAAGAAGAATTTATGTAATAAAGAATATTGTTTTCTTATAATATCTACTTATTAGAATAAGTCCACCTTGTCTATTTTTCAGACAATGGCTAGTTAGGCGGTGATAAAAACCATTTCTGAATATTAACCTAATTTTAAATGTTTGTATAAATTAACTGTATAATTTTTTATTTTTATTTAGGCATCGAAATTCAAATTAGCGTCCAATTTTGACAATGGCTCAAGACCGGAAGATTGGTCCAGTGTATAAGAAAAAGATCTTGACTAATTGTGGAATTGTACTTGTGAATCAATGTTGAAAACAATAGAAGCCACCAAAGAAATGAACAAAAAGTAGGTTATGTTTTTAATAATTGGACACAGATTTTGGTAATCGTCAAGATTACAATTTCACGCTTTTTTTGGCAGCCCATATTTGAATTTCTAGGTGGTATTGGAAATTTTTTTGCATCCTATCATAGCCACACGCCATTCATTTATTCCGCATTTTGAGAATACCGTCTTTGTTGTAGCGTTTGAACTGAAATTTGCCAAATCCTATAATCCATGTTTATTCATATTTAAGTCGATAAAAATTTTCTGAATGGCGCATTAAGACTTAAGAATAGACATATGATTTCCTAAGGGGTGGCTCCTAATTCTTTTAATTTAACCTATAATATATTTATCTAGACAGACATACTAAGTTTCGCATGCTTGTTAACCAATATTTTGCACAATTCTTATGTATGATTGTGCACAAATTCCGCTGAGCTATAGAAGATAATATTTGAATCCTACTGAATCACGAGACGACCCATGATTTTTTCTCAAAAAACGGAAGATAGCAATTCACCGATCAAATAAACAGAGTAGTTTAGGCCTATATTCGTATCGTATGAAATGAGAGACGTATACGGTGGGCGTAACAGACGTTATCGGTTCCATCGGAAACGAATTTAGAGCGGTGTTAACCACGACGATTTTTATTATGTACCTAAGCCAACTCGCATATAACCGCAAGTTGGGTGAATAAGGATAATTGACGAGAAAGGTTTATTATTGATATTTGTGTACAGTTAAGTAAATCCAAGCGTGATCTATCTACTGAGATAAGTTGTAGTGATTCTACCGAAAAATGTTCATTTGAGTGAAGAAAAATTTTGGTGGTCAAAACAGGCAAAAATTCGTGACATTTCTCACCAGATCGCTAGTTTCTGTTTTAGAAAGTTCGTCGCTGTTGATCTTGAATGATAACAGTATATGAACAAGAAATTATTTAGTAAGATAAAAAAGTGTGATTGTTTTCTGAATACAATGGATTCCTTTAAGTCCTTTAATAAGTGCCACAAAAACGCAACACGGTGTGTCTCTCGAAATTAGGTATATGTTTTGAACGTTGAATCAGGAATTCTCCCATAGTACTTGTTCTAGAAGGTTCTCGAAGCGTCTACATATGAAGACGTCATTTCCGGAAATCCCAATAAATTTGGTATTGAGCCGGTTCGTGAATTGATTGAAGGCCGCATTCGCTGTTCAAGTTAAGTATCCCTCAATATAAGGGTATAAGTAAGTCTATGCATTTTATGTTTTTGTAAAGACACTGGATCATCTATCGTTTGGAAGTTTAGTATGATATTTCATGGTGTAAATATTTGATGTTGTTAGGAAGTTTGTTGTTGGTGTATTGAGTTTGTAACCCAGCAGTTTCAGAGTGTGACTGTAAATTATTAAATATGGAACACGCTGACTGTTGACATGACAACATATCAAATTCGTTTCAAGTTGGATAGATAGTGGAAATCTGTCAGTTGTACCTTGCAGCTGAGACATATTCCCTGTTTAGATATTCGTTACCGTGCCAAAGGCTTTTTTAATATATTGCTTGACCGTGTAAGTGAATTGCTACATATAAAGCCATTAGTTTTTGAATCGTCTATTGTTAGATTGTTTTTTTCTATAAAAAATAATCGTTATACAGTACTAGCAGGCCAGTCTAAAAGGTAGCACGTATGAGCAGTTCCGCGATCCCGTTAATGATGTCCAGAAAATTGGCCTTTTATAAATGGCATTAGTGCTGTAGGTTAACAATTTGAAGACTATTGAATGTATTTCACTGGAATCTGTGGTGTCATGGCAAGTATCGATTTTCCTGAAGCACATGTCTTGTGTGATGACTATGGGTTTTGTAGGGTCCTAAGTAGATTGATATTTTAATCAATTCCTAATTGTAATGGCGTTAATGGGTAAAACAGAACATATATGTGTTTCTACAGAATTTATATTTGTAAAAAAGTAAACATGTAGAGGCTTGATTCAAAGTTTTTTTCACACTATTTGTTAATTCTACCGAGGACTCAAACCGATTGTTTACTGATAATCGTTCCAATTACTACACGTCGTTTAACGCAATTAATGAAAGTAAGTATGGATACGTATACTACTAGATGATGCATATTAATGAGGTGTGATTGACAACATGTACCCAACAGTGTGCATACGTAGGTATGGCCAATGTGGCAGAGTCACCACACAGTTATCTATTCTTTGATACAGATAACAAGAATGAAAGTTTGTGTCAATTTGATTTTTTCGCTTATCAGACAGTAATATAATATCACAATCTATACATGTTTAGTAAGACCCGTTGTATTGTATAATATTAGCATCCATCAAATACTGTGTGTTTAGGGTAAGATTTCTTGTTAAAATAAGTTAATTTATTCAGTTTTATATATTACACAATGTGTTATACTAGCAGTTATTGCTTAATAAATTTTTAATCATTATGTTCCATTATGTGTATGAGAACCGTAAGTCCCGCATTGCTTTTTGCCTCAAGAAGAAATATAAATAACACTTATCTGTGGGAGGCAAATTCCAAGATTTAATCCTTCCAGCATACATAGACCGGTATATTGTATATGGGGTTGGAGAATTGGTTAAGAAAGTTCAGACAGTGATAGACACTAACCCTCCACCTCTTAATCCAATTGCGGATGTTTGAATCCCATATGGGGCAGTAAGTTGTTTGGTACCGCTGGTCGCATGGAGTTTGTCAAACCGGTACTCCTGTCTTGCTTTCCTTGTAGAATTCTTAAACCAACACAAAAAACGTCCCAAATTGTGATAAAATGGAAGGATGAAGACGTAACGTTAACAAATAAAAGTTTGACAAACAATGAAAAAAACCCCAACAGAAAAGTTTAAAGACTGATAAGTATGCTACGTGGGTAAACGTTACATGATATGAGATATAATAAACCGTTATGGTATAGTTTTACAATGTATACACACAATATTGTATTGTTTATATATAAAACTGTAACAAGAAGTTTGAACGAAATTTTTAAAAAAACTGCTGAAAATTAGAGTACATGTTAAATAATGATTATATCCACAGACCCTATAAAATATATGTATGTGTGTAAAAAAAATAGACAAAACAATAAAAACACAGATTCCTTTAAATCTATTGATAAGTCACAGCTACTGAACACAAAATTTGTTTTTCTTTACAATTTTCATCCATAAAATAATTTTTTTTTTTATTTATGAAACATGTGTTACACTTGGTATTTTGAAGAAAAACAATCTTGAATATAATTAGGATATAGTTATTATTCTAGAAACCGGAATAGTCTAGAACTAAGCCCATTCATAAAATTAATTGATACACAAAACCAACACATGGCAAATGCCAAATGTTCAAACATATAATACATAATGTTTTCTTACATTAATATTTGAAGCTACATGTAGATCACTGCTATACAAACATACAATGTACATCGTATTTGCACATAAATTTTAGGCTAAGAATGTCTCATTTAGAGCTATATTCTGGAGACAAATATCATTTTTGTGTGCAAGCTTAAGTGCTGGCTGGTGCGTCAAATCCTCTCCTGCAAATTGGAGTTATCTTCCCCTACTGACAAATTTTATAGAAAATACAAACAGATGTATACATGTACACGTATATCCATTTGAGTCGCACTGATTGGAATTTTTTAATAGAATTTTTGATGAAATGTGGGTAGTGGAGACATTAAATAATTATTTATAAAAATGCATATTTCCAAAATAAGAAATCAAAACTTGTGATGTCATATGCATGATATTTTCCACTTCTTTGATGTAATTTTTATTTTTTTTTTATAAATTAGAAAAAGTAAAAAATATATATGTTGCAGAAAACTCAACAATGTAAGTATAAGGATTTTGTGCTGATATTGGTGATGTCATTGCGTATTTATGACATCAATGATAATTTCCATATGATTATATTTACATATGCCCCTATATAGTCAACGGGAGGGAGTTGCGTTCAAATTAGCGTAAGTACGCAATGAAAAACGCGTGAGATGAATACAGAAAGCAGTGCAGGTTCGGACTACTTCTAGTTCACGCTTCGAATCAAGTGATTTTTGCGTCATAAAGTTGACGGATTTTAGAATAACAATAAAGAGTTTTTATTAGAATACCAATTAAAATGAATGTGTTCTGACATCAAACAATGAACATTGTTGTTTTCAGTGCAATGTAACGGTTACTAAACTACAAAATTAAAATACGCTGGTCGGGCTGTACAGAACAGAGGGGGGACTTTCCTCAGAAATGTTCGGGGAATCCCATGATGCATAGGTTACGTTCTGGATGGTACTAATTGTGTGTACTGGTCCACTCATCTCACCTAAATACACAGATACAATCTGATTGTCTGTGAATAATTCAGGAGCTTCTTAAGTCGAAACAATAGGTTAACAGATCATATTACCAGGTGTTCCCATAAAAAAACCAATTACAGGTAGGCCTAGTATCGAAACATATTGTCATATAAGCTTGGAAATGCTGCCTGCGTCTTGTGCATTCAAAATATGACATACACACATCGCGCATAACACTTGTCCTATCCTCAGTACAATTTAAAATAAAAGTACATGACTATGAAGTATTTTAGAGTTGATATCGCGTTCTCGTAGTTCCTGATACTTGTACATGACAAGACATTCAACAGCCTCATCGGGTAATTCCATCAATAGGCGCTTAGTCACAGTCCACCTTCCTATCAGGTTGAAACATCAAATATGGCGGCTCGCACTTACTTCGGCACCGCATCACTACCCCTGAACAACGTTACATTATTACCGGTAGACTTTTACCCGCCTTTGATATCTCAAATTTTGTATTCGAAATGTACATTATTAATATATATTAGTGAAATTGGAGATGAATAAAATATTTGTTGAAAATAATAGAAAAGTGTCATTGTTGTATATTCAACCCAAACTGCAGCTATAACATTCAACAATCGGAACTATATCTTCGAGTCCATACTCCTGACTACGCCGTAGTTACCCAACTTAGCAACCATCACCGTTTTAAATTTTACGTAAAAGTAGATTTATTTATATAGATAAATATATATAGATTTAACAGTGTTTTTGATTGCGTTTAAAAGGTGGTATGAACGCAAGATGGGATACAGACATATTCAGGACATGTAGCGCTAACGCGCTACATTGAATATGTCTGTATCCCATTGCGTTCATACCACCTTTAACGCAATCAAAAACACTGTTCAATCTCATATATTATACATACATGTATACTGATGATGTTGTCTGATAAACTACATGTATTGTTAATTGTGATATGCTAGGATGAAGGGCTACTAAGTTTTGACGGGTTCACTTTGTTCAAATGAATAGACCTTGACCTTAATTCAAGGTCCAACCAAATGATTCAAAATAAAATTACTTAGAGCTATAGGACAACCTGATATTAAATGGGTCATAAAAAATACTCTGCGAAAATTGGCCCCATTTCCCATGGCAAAACCTCCTATTTTTTGTCCCAATTCATGTGCCATAAATTCGCTCAAAATGTCAAGATTTTTCTTTATGCTTTATTTTCATATTTTCATAATTTGTTTCCCCCAAATCCTGGTTTTGTGGCATTCACCAAATGCAGTGAGAAAAAGCCCTGTATATTCTTTTAACAACACGCATAAGAGCAAATCAAGTTATCATTGTTCGCTTATTTTAAATATGGTTTTTTATTAATATATTTAATTTTTACACTAGTCCGTTTTCTACCAAGCGTTCCGCTGTTATTAACAGAGGAAAAGTTTTAGCTTATATGACATTTTAAATTCCACAAAAAATAAAGCATTAAGTGTGTGTTAATAATTAGCTGTCTCTGTTTGAAGACGCTGTTAATACTTTGAAAAGAGAGTTCTACAACTCGATACCGTCCGATTTCAAGTCGGCTCGAAGTTTGTGCAGGGGGATGAAGTCGATGTGTTCCGATTGTGCCTAGAACACTTTGGAGCTGTGATCGTGTTGTTGTTTGTCGCTTGGACTGTAAGATATGTATTCCCAAATGCATTCCTATTAGTCTAAATAGAAAAGCGTTTTTTATAGACTTTATCCGTTGCTATAGCAAGGGTGACATACTGTTGATAAAATAGTGACACGGATGCTGTATAGAATACATCGGTGACGTGATGCTGTCAAATTGCCTCCAAACGATGATATGACTACAGCGATGCAGATGCTATAACATGGTGACGTTGATGCAAAAACATTTGCCGACAATATGCTGTATCATTGTGACATGAGTTGCAATACACCATTGGTAAACATGATGCGATATCAAGATGACATAGAATGCTATAATATGGTCCACGTGAGATGGAATAAAGCATCTAATCTTTAAGGCAACTATAGCGAATTTATGTACATGCATTCCCATATGCAATAACTAAATGTATTCCTTTCCATAATGTACACAAAAAGACTAGGATCTGTTTTTTCTATCGTATGAACAAAGGTTCTTCATTAAAAAAGGTAAAAAAAGACATATTAAAAATACCTAAATTAAATGTTTAATGCGTATGAGAGTGAACACATGATCTTGAAAACCAAATTGAAGGAAATCCTTGATTTATTACGATGTCAGGCTGACAGGACAATATACAAATGCAAGCTACGATGATTGTGTTGTCGAAAGTTTTGCGCATACGTATTGTTACGCACTAAAAGTAAACAAAATGACTGAACGAAAGCGTGTCAGAAAAAAAATGTATCAGAATCGGCAACAAAGAGGAGGAAATTAGAATGCGATCGGTAGCAACCTAGTATATCTCTGTGTAGAAAGGAATGAAATTCAGAGATTACATGTAGCAATAGTAGAAACAGAAGCCACATCTGAAATGGAACTCGCCTGGATTCCGTTGTGAATCGTGTTGCACGGGGCGAGTTAAATTTCAACACCTATGCAAGCGTACTTACAGCGGCAGATTAACTACATACATGTATATGTTTGATGTACTAAGCAAGCGAGCGTATGTTAGTAACTTGAAGTGTTATAAATGATATGATATGTATGAACAATCCATCGCACTCCGATTTGTTGTCGTTGTTTTTTTTTTTTACTAAACATGTCGTGGAGAGACTGTCACTTCTATCCGACATTTTGTTGCACGCTTCCGTTTCTGGATACGGCCTGGAAAAACATACGTCATGTTCTATGTAAAGCTTGACTTCGCTCTATTTTTAGAGAAGTATTTTCCTGGTCAATCTAGGCAACTGACACCTATATAGTCCGCTGTATCAAAAATAATCTGATGATTATATCTATATACAGGATAGATTTCTTTTTCGTAGTCTTTATATTTCATTGGGAAAAATCTACCTTTAAAGTTAAAATACCTGTTACAACCTCTTTGGGATAAAATTATTAATCTTTAGATCATTTTTGTACCAAAGAGATGTTTTGAGAATACAACGTCGCCTACTTATTCTTATATATTCAGAATAGTTTAACTTATCCCCTGCTTCAAAGATTTCTTTCCAAAAATGATTGCGGCACCTGGATATACATATTTTAGGATAATGTTTCGCACAGTTACATCAATTATTTTTATCTAAATTTGACTTTTTTGGGGATCAGATACCATTTGCCTGAAGACAAAATAATCTTCTGATCTAGCCTAACTTTAATGAATGAATGAAAGCATGCAAGTTAATCCTCTTCAGCCCATCATTAGCAGGAGTTTAAATTATAACGTTTGCATTGATCTTATGTCATTTACAATTAACCAAATTAAGTCAAATTTATTATAGTGATATATTTTTCTGTTGGGTTTTGAAAGGTAATAAATAAATAATTTATTTTTGAGATCAATGAAAACCTATCAAAATCGATTTTACCAACCTGTGTCAAGCTCCGACCTTTGTAAGAAGTAAGAAGTGATTTGAGTTTTACAATTTGTTTTGTCAAAATTTATTTTTTGTTGATCGAAATGAACTGCCATATGAATAATCTTTAAGCAAATACTTTTAAATGAAATCCGGTAAAATAGCTTTTCAAAGGCTCAAATGTAGCTACAATTTGCTCAAAGTGACTTTATTTCACAATTGACCATAGATACACTAATAAAACAACAATTAGTTATACAATTTGGTAAAATAGCACAAATACTATAACATTGGTGCATTTTTATTCTTGTAGTTTTTCTAACAGTGCGAAAAAGCTTAACAACTAAAGATGTTCTTGAATGAAATCATTATTTTTTGTCTTTCTTAATGTCAGAAATCAAATGAAAATTGGAAATTAGTATATTTTTATTAACAACTCAAACTCAAATATTTCCCTTTATATAACACTTCTTGAAAATTATTAAAAAAGGTTAACTAGCGAAACAGAATTACACTTGATGTTTGAATACAATATGATTAAACTTAAAAAAATCACAAGTGTTCTTATGTTATGCAGCATACTTCATAACCCCTATATACAAATTATCACTTAAATCTGACAATATCGTTTCAAACAATGAGTTGTCTCCATTTTGTTACCATGGAACCAATATTTTAAAGTGATAATGTGTTATTCAGCATACTTTAAAATCCCCATATAACAATTTTCACTTAAATCTGACATAATCTAAACTTCAGCCAATTAGAGGCCCCCCTTTTATTACCATAGCAACAGATATAATTTAAAGAGTTACTAATTTAAAAGTATTAGGGACCGCAGAATCAAACCAAAAATAGATTCCTGGAAATCCCCTTTTGGGCACAAGATTTCATAGAGAGGTGAATGTTTCGGAGCCTGCTGATTGGGTATTCAGGGCGCATCAGTTTCAAATGTTTAATGTGTGGGTTGGGCAATACATGTAGATGTAAAATATGTAAAGAAATTTGAAAATTCTGTCAAGTGTGTGTCTGACAGGGGAGGTAAATGTCAATATTGGAATTTCATGAATAATTTTTGTCAATGGTTGGCGCGGAATTCAACATAAGATGGAACCCCCCACATAAAGTTTAGCAAGATGGTAGATCTTTATTTTTTTTTTCACATGGTATGCCAGATGCCATTCTTCAAAATTAGTGACAGGTGACCAGACACTTGAAAACTCCATTTAACCTGGACAGTGGCAAACGTTAATATATCGTATATAGCGAAATCATTTGGTTCTGCTGTCTCTATAGGATGACAACCGGATATGACGTTTTCATCATTCAACGTCCCTGGACACCATTTGACTGAACCCAATCTGCATGTTTTTGACTGGAATGTTGAAGGTATTTTGCTTGTACTTTATACATATTGGTAGTTATTTTTAATACGGAGGCCTTCGTGTCTGGATAACAACACTGTAAATTGGAGGATTTTGTTAAACAAATTCGCATTACACATATGTTGTTAATATAGCTTAGCACGTGACATGAACCAATATCTTAGAAAGTGATTATACAGAAGATGCTTATGTCACGATTATGACACAGAGGATTGGGGCAGTATGACACAGGGGCTAGGGTCCTGGCCGGGGAGGAGGGGGGGTTACATGTAAGAAGTCAGCTGACTTAAAATATGATGTGTATTTCAATGATATTTAGTAACCTTCTATGAATCCGCGTGATACACTGTGATTAGGAGTTATTCAAGCATAATATTAGGCTTTAGGCATTATCTCTTCCACGGTATTTTATCTATTTATCATAATCACTAATCCATTTATCTGTACATGTAACTCAAATATTTTATGTATTTATTCATCATATGGATATATAGTGTTGTTTGGTTCTGTGAAATATACAAGTGTACAGTATAGTTTTCTTTTCAATATTAAGTGTTTATAATAGATTCAGGCTGTAGGTCGGTGGTTTTCATTTGGGTACTCTTTGTTCCTCCAAGTACAATTGACACATCCTTAAATGGCCATGAAACCTAATCGATCTATATAAAACACTTTCTGTTTTTGTGTTCATTAATCAGCTACTTTCACTCATTCATTTTTAGTTATTTAATCATTTATTTATTCATTTATTTTTTTCATTTTTTTCTGTTTCAGCCGAGCTTTGAACATGGTACCTTTTGGGCCGACAAGTTTAACAGCTTATTCCTGACTTGAAGACAGCGCCAAGGGGAGTTAACTCATTTCACGAAAATACAAGACAGAGTTACCTTTCCATAAATGACCTGAGTATTTATTTGTGAGTATAATTTGTCTTTTTTCTCTATATATTTCTCTTATATACCTCTTTGGTTCAATTATCAGTGTTATTAATTTCTTCGAGATGGATAGTCGAGTGAAATTCGAGTTATCTCCCTTCCATTGTCTGTAGGTCTCTGGTAAACGGAGACTAGATTTAGCACTAATTATAGCAGTCAGATGGTGCCAATTTTAGAGGTGAATTGTGTAATTCTTTCACTTCCAGATCTTGTAACGACTAGTTTCCATCAAGATGTGAGTGAAGGATAAGCTTTATTCTATTTTTTTTAAATTATTTTCTTTCTAATAGCCACGATTCTTAAGTTCTGACCAGTTTTTCGGGTTCAAACGTTGCTCTAGATTTGATTTTATCTGTCCTTGGAATCTTTCAGAGGTTAATAATTCCCTTTTTCACATCAATTGGTATACATTTGTAATTTTAGAATCATCTCATTCAGAAAATCAGGGCAAATTTGAAATTTTTGGGGCTGTTTTGTATCCATATTTTATAAGCTGCACCATAATTGCTCTGTGTTATATCAGATATATTATGACATAATATGTAAAAATCATTTCTTTATGATATTGTTTTGATTACTAAGTTATATATCTATAGTATTGGGCCAGTTCTGGAACTTTGCTTTGCTTAAATTTTCAGTTCTGGATATTTTTTGCTAGATATTGCAAAAATGGGGGGTGGGGGTAAAGAATATGAGTTATCTCCCCCTGATCTTCAAGTTTAATTCAGTTGTTCATATTATCCTGTAGTACACTAACTATACTATAGTTATAAGTAAAAGTCAAAAGTCTAGGTTCAAATTTCATTGAAATATTTAAATTTTTATTTCTAAACTGTTTCAATTCTCATAATTTTTCTTACAGGAATCCCCATCGTCGATACGAGTACATAGCTTGCAGTACCAGACCAACCCATGCAGAGAGCAAACTCCCATTTTGGAATCAGACCTTATGGACATGTAGCTTTCCAAAAATGGTAAATTTGAAAAATATGTAAAATGCTATAGGGACCGCAGAATCAAACCAAAAATAGATTCCTGGAAATCCCCTTTTGGGCACAAGATTTCATAGAGAGGTGAATGTTTCGGAGCCTGCTGATTGGGTATTCAGGGCGCATCAGTTTCAAATGTTTAATGTGTGGGTTGGGCAATACATGTAGATGTAAAATATGTAAAGAAATTTTAAAATTCTGTCAAGTGTGTGTCTGACAGGGGGAGGTAATCAATATTGGAATTTCATGAATATTTTGGTCAATTTTTGGCGCGGAATTCAACATAAGATGGAACCCCCCACATAAAAGTTTAGCAAGATGGTAGATCTTTATTTCTTTTTATTCACAGGTATGCCAGATGCCATTCTTCAAAATTAGTGACAGGTGACCAGACTTGAAAACTCCATTTAACCTGGACAGTGGCAAACGTTAATATATCGTATATAGCGAAATCATTTGGTTCTGCGGTCTCTATTACTATATTCAGCTGATGAAACTATTACTATATATTCACTAATTTTCACTTTAATCGACTAAGGAATCTTAACCTGGAAATGTTTAGCTAGATACATTGACAAAAAGTGTTCAATTCCTATCTGCACTCGCTATTTTCAAGTCATCCCAAAACTGTTTCTCGAATTTTAATTTTGAAACTAAACGTATAGATAGAAAATACCATGAGACTGTGTTTTGTGGACACATCTTTAACAATGTGATATGAGATGACAAAGACCACTGTTTTTGTTTTCCTTTCTTTCACAAAAGTGGGTAATCCAATCAATCTTTCTCATTAATAGTCTAAAATAAAACAGCTCAGATATAAATTGAACGATCTACTCAAATGTGATTTAATAATACAAAATATAGAATATTTAGCGAAGGGACGACCTATTTTGGCATGTTTTTGCAGGCACTTTTAATGCCAATGAGACGAGAAAATTTTCAGATCGTTTTGACCTTCCATAGAAAAAAATCATAAAGAAGAACTAGCTGTTTAGAAGTGACAATTAGTTTTACATTATAATATACGTTAATTAATAGAAAATAATAAATGATAACTTAATGTAGCCTCACCTTTTATTCCGACACTTGTCTTTCCGATGAAATAAGGGCTGATTACTGGAAAAACAATACATGTGCAAAGAGTCTTAGTTAATATGAAGAAGTTTTTATATCTACGTCCGTTTTTGCAGACGAGATAAATGAAATATATCACGAGTTAACATACTCCAATGGCTTAGTTATGGGATTTTTTTTTTCATCTTTGATATCATGTTTTCACAACTGACAGTAATTAATCTATATTGATATAGGAAACCATGTTGGAAATTGCTGTACTTTACACTGGAGCTAGTGACTACTAAACGACGCACGCAGATCACCTACAGCGATTGGCAACCGTGAGAACTAAACACCATCCATTAACATAGTGTTTGCGTAATTAGCAAGTCACGGGTTTTTTTTTAATCTCTGTATTTAAGTATGTTGACAACAGACAGTGGTATGATTAATACAACAAGAACGGAAAATATAAGAGATAATCTAAAGTTTACTGTTATAATATATTTAAGTGGTAAATGTTAGAGATAGTGAAATTGTATAATAATCAAAAAACATTATAGTTACTTATTATAAAAAAGGCTCCATTTCCTTTTTCATAGATTTACCCTTAAAAACATAGTACTAGCTTGGAACTGTTAAAGATTTTTGTAACTATCAAATTATCTTAGATTACAATATATAATGTCACACATATTATAACTTCGTATGTTGTCACCGCATTTCTATTAACATCACAGTCACCCTATGTTATAATGCATGTCGTGTCAAAAGCGTTCGATAGCCATTGTGTAACCACGTGTTATTGTATTGAGTGACCCGGTTTATACTATTGTTGTCATCGTGTTATAGGTGGTAAGTCACCAGGTTAAAAGCATCGATATTGTCGCCAAGTTATTAAGGTGGTTCGATACAGTTAGGCGTCTAATAAATTTTCCGCTCGTTTAATTCTTCTTTAAAATGATGCTGCAGTGTGTGAAAGATTGAGTTGATAAACTGTGTATAGTAAAGGCCTTTGTTTTGAAAATTTGTGGACACATGCGGTTTTTTGGAAATATTGTTCTCTCAATATAACCCTACTTTTACAGTCTGTGTTATCTCAAAATACAAATTTTACCACCCACATACTGTGTGGCATAAGCTTGGTAATTGACTGAAATATTACAAACAACAACATTTTGTATCTTTAATATGTAAGTTTATATGGCTATCAATGACCTCAATGTCGTTTCCCACTCTTAAAAATACATTAATTGTGAAACGAGTGCGTGTAAAATGAGGCCTAAAAAGGTCAATTTTTCGCATTTGAATTTCAACTTAAATACCTAATTTAAAAAAAAAATTGTGTCGTTTTTTATTTTCTTTATTTTTTGTCCACATAAATTAGACAGTTGTTTGGATTATGATGAAAGATTATAAAAAAAATGACCGCGGAAGTTTTGAGTAATTAGCCTTTCTATACCATTACCCCTTAAAATGGGTTGTTAACAATTATATTAATAGACCGAAATCGAGCGGTAATATCTTATATATTCAATATTATAAAGTGTAATAGTCTGATAATAAAAATTGTTATATCTGTTAATTTTATGTGACGATGTTTTATATTGTTTTTAGCGGAAAAAAATATTTTATCAAAATCTATCTTTCCATCGTCAAGATGTCTTAGCTTCAATAGTCGTTTGGGGCAGATATTCAAGCAGAAATTAGTATTTGGCGCCAAAATTGTAACGACAAAAAACGTCTACGTGACATCGATCGAAGTTGATAAATTCAACTTGATCACAACAATGTCGATAAAATCGATGTCATCATACACAACTGTATGTCTTTGTATGTTTTTTGAGGAGATATCTGCATATCTAATACATGTAGATATATATTTATTATCCTAAGTAAACTAAAACAGATTTTTGGATCTCAATTTAACCTGTACGGCAAGTGTACGCCTACGAAAAAAATATCTTATTCTAAATCCTCGATCTACGTTCAGCTGATTACTGTAGACATGAAAATAATTAGTCTATGCCTATATCTAAATGTTTAGTTTTTTTATATCACAGATATATTACTCTTGTTGCCATACATGTGCTTTTTCGTAAGATAGTATTTGCTCAACTGAATCAGAGTACTTCCATGCATTTTTCTCAAAACGGGAAATACATGCAACCATCTAATATACAGTAGTTAGGCCTATATCTTATCGTACATGTATACAGGTTAGTGCTTATTGAGTATCATATTAGATAAACATGGTACATGTAGACATCTACATACGCAATATTCATGAAATATACTAGCCTGTACAGATTTGAACGAAAAACAGGGGTGTGGGGCGATGAAGAGATGAAAATATTTGTATTTTGTAGTTGTATGCTAGAGTATTATTCGTCAAAATTGGAATATCTTGATTTAATTATGCATCTCCTTTAAAACACACATATATTAATTGTTAATGATATTCACAGTTTAACGGAGTTGAACAGAAAATGTTTTAATCACTCGATTGTTATGAAATCTCATTTTATTCAGTACAAGATCGAGACCGTATCGGTATATATCAGTCCGTTTGTATGAGTTATGTAATTTGATTTTCAAAAGATACATGTAGCTTCATGTTTATATTAGCCTAACCAAATTCAAAGACCTGACAACATTATTTTTTTCTAGTTTGTCGAAACTAGGTCTTACACCTACCGTACAAACTTTGATTTTTCACCCGGTATCAAGCTTTTGGCAAACCGAACTAAGTACAATATCGACAAATAAGCCGTTTATCGACTATATCATCCTGATTTTAACGTTAAAAGATAAGACATCGTTAGACGGATAACATATAGATCGCTATTCTTCATAATCAAGTCACAAAAGAGTTTTTCATGTGCAGTTCCGAATGCACTCATTGACCCGAGGAGGTCCGAACGAACGGCGCATTCGATCACTGTTCGACTAAGACTACTCGAAATGCATTTGAATTTTACCGCACAGTCAAGTGCAAACACACGATTCCCGATCACCATCTGTTAGCCCAATCGGATCACCTCGTCATTTTCTCTGAAATTATACTCGGAGGTAAGTAGTAACCATTTTGGTCTACTTTCGGTAAAAGATGGCGCCGCCCATGACAATACGCTTCTTCATAATCAGTTGGTGATACGTGGTATTTCCTCTTCGACTGTATCTATATCTACTTTACATTGATTAAAGGTAATTGGTTTCTTTGCCTTTTGTATATAAATTACAACTAGAAATTTGATAAGGTGTTTCCTTTTTGATTATTGATATAGTTGCTCAACTTTTGGCGATTATACAGTCAAATGAAGGTTTAAGTTTGAAAAAGGCCCCACTTTGAAAACAGTTCCGTTTAAGATTACACACAGCGGTTCTGTTTTCTATCAAATTCCAAGACACATTTCATGGCTTCGTTTTTTATTAATTTTTCAAACTGCTTACGTTGTATAGTTCAAAGTATATGCTGTATGAAAGTACATTTAAGCATTACACTGTTACCAGACTTGAACATACAGTTGATATGAAAGGCGCCATCCTGAAGGAAGATATCTTTCGGAACGGATGGGATTCATATCAAATGTATGTCCAATCTGGTAACAGTTTATTACTTATATTTCCATTACGATCATTCATACAAATTCAAAATTATACATGTACATCTTTTGAATTTCCGGCTTGCACTAGTGTTGACGTCACCAAGTTCAATACACGTACGAAGCCATAGCATCAGCTTCTGAATATAGTTTCAACACAAAACGGTATGAAAACAAGCGAACAAATGAAAACTATGGGATGATATTTTTTTTCAATACTTCCTATTTTGTCAAAACGATAATACTTTTTGTATTTCAACGACCGCACAACTTAAAACCACCTTTTAAAATTATTTGACCGTTATCTATACGGTGTAATTGTAAATTTAAGTATACATAGTGTATACATTGTTCCGTGACGCGGCGGAAATGTTAAATATCCCATACGCTTGGACCAGATTGGAGTTCATAGCCTGATATTGCCCATCTGGTTTAACATACATCAAACGGTAAACTTAAAGTTAAAATGGAAATAAATGTATATATTCATTAAACAATATAAAGTATAACGAACCAATTAACGGTTATCGTGTATTTCATCTTTTTCATATTATTTTGTTTTTTAAATTCTAAATGTATCTTAATGTCTAGATCACGGTACTTTAGTTTATAATCATACAGCAAATATATATTTTTTATCACATTTTGACTGATTGGAAGAGATCAAAGTAATAAGTTTCGCAAATTTTTTTTATTTATTTATATAATGTTTTTATTTATAATTTTACACTAGTCCGTTCTACCACGTGTTTCGCTCAAATTATTGTACTTGTATACAGGAGACAAGTTTACTTATATGACTTTTAAGTTACACAAAATAAACATTAAGTATTAAACTACTTAGTGTCTCCGATTAGTCTAAATAAGAAAACGTTTTTTTTTAATAACTTGATTGATGCTATAGCATGGGTGACACACTGTTATAATATAGTGACCCGATGCTATAACATGGTGAACGTGATGCTGTCACATGGCCTACAAGATGCTATAACACAGCGCGATGCGATGCTATAAAAATGGTGACGTAATGCTATAACATGCCGACAAGATGTATGTAAACATGGTGACGTGATGCTGTAACATGCGACAAGATTTTGTAATATGCCGTCATGATGCTATAACATGGTCACATGATGCGTTATCACGATAACATTTATGCTATAATATGTGTTACGTGATGGAATAAAAAGCATATAATATTAAGGCAACTATAGCGTTTTATATATCCATGCAATCCCATACTGCAACAACTAATTGTTTTCCTTTCCATAAGTACACAAAAGACTAGGATGTGTTTCTATCTTATAAAAAAGGTTCATCATTAAGATGTGATGAATGATTTTGACTTAAAACCACATTGATTCAGCACTTTGTGTTTCATGTACCTTAAATGGAGGATGATATATTTTAACCACATTTTTGTATCAAAGGTAAAGTTAAAATTCCATTGTCCTAGTACCATAAATTCTAATACTTATGATATTATAACACTGTGACAGTTTCTTTGGTATTAATTTGATGTTTCTTAAATAATCTTTTATTGCAAATATTCATCCATGATATTTAAATAAAATAGTACTAATACTAAATTTATCATCAAATTATTTAAAGGTACATGTAGGTTTCCCCAAACCAAATAAATAATTTTTTGTAAAATCAATATAAATGGAAGAAAAGGTGAAAAAAAGATATATTAAAAATACCTAAATTTAATGTCTTTATGCGTATGAGATTGAACAAATGATCTTGAATACCAAATTGAAGGAAATCCTTGATTTACTACGATGTCAGGCTGACAGGACAATATGCAAATGAAGCTACGATTGATTGTGTTGTCGAAGTTTTGCGCATACGCATTGTTACGCACTAAAAGTAAACAAAATGACTGAAAACGAAAGCGTGTCAGAAAAAAATGTATCAGAATCGGCAACAAAGAGGAGGAAAATTAAAAATGCGATCGGTAGCAACCTAGTATATCTCTAAGGAATGAAATTCAGAGATGACAAGTTAGCAATAGAAGAAACAGAAGCCCCATCTTAAGAGGAACTCGCCTGGATTCCGTTGTGACTCGTTGTTGCACGGGGTGAGTTAAATTTCAACACCTATGCAAGCGCACACACAGCGGCAGACTAACTAATACATTGTATATGTTTGATGTACTAAGCTAGCGAGCGTATGTATGTAACTTGAAGTGTTATAGATTATATGATATGTATGAACAATCCATCGCCTTCCGATTTATTTTTTTTGATTTTTTTTTTACTAAACATGTCGTGGAGAGACTGTCACTTCTATCCGACATTTTGTTGCACGCTCCCGTTTGTTGATACGGCCTCGTTTTGGAAAAACATACGTCATGTTCTATGTAAAGCTTGACTTCACTCTAGTTTTAGAGAAGTATTTTCCTGGTCAATCTAGGCAAATGGACCACCGTATATTGTCCGCTGTATGCATCGAAAATAATCGGAAGATTATATCTATGTAAGGGATAAATTTCATTTTCGTAATCTTTTATATTTCATTGGGAAAAACCTACATTTAAAGTTAAAATACCTGTTACAAACCCTTTGGGATAAAATTATTAATCTTTAGATCATTTTTGTACCAAAGGGTTGTTTTGAGAATACAACGTTGCCTACTTATTCTTATATATTCAGAATAGTTTAACTTATCCCCTGCTTCAAAGATATCTATCCAAAAATGATTTCGGCACCAGGATATACATATTTTTGGATAATGTTTCGCACAGTTTCATAAATTATTTTTATCTAAATTTGACTTTCTTGAGGATCAGATACAATTTGCCTGAAGACAAAATAATCTTCTGATCTAGCCTAACTTTAATGAATGAATGGAAGCATACAAGTTAATTGTCTTCAGCCCATCATCAACAGGAGTTTAAATTATAACATTTGCATTGATCTTATGTTATTTACCATTAACCAAAAAGTCAAATTTATTATAATGATATATTTTTTTCTGTTGTGTTTTGAAAGGAAATAAATAAACGAATTAGTTGTAAGATCAATGAAAACCTAACAAAATCGATTTTACCAATCGGTGTCAAGCTCCGACCTTTGTAAGAAGTAAGAAGTTTTTGTTTTGTCAAATTTAATTTTTTGTACTTGATCGAAATCAACTGCCATATGGAAAATCTTTAAGCAAATACTTTTAAATGAAATCCGGGAAAAAAAGCTTTTTAAAGGCTCAAATCTAGCTACAATTTTCGATGTTTGAATACAATATGATTAAACTTAAAACAATCACAAGTTTTCTTAGGTTATTCAGCATACTTCATAATTCCCATATATACAAATTAAAAACTTAAATTTGACAATATCTTTTCAAACGATGAGTTGCCTCCATTTTGTTACCACGGAAAACCAATATTTTTAAAGTGATAACATGTT
The DNA here is from genome assembly GCF_041381155.1 of Argopecten irradians. Taxonomy (NCBI): domain Eukaryota; kingdom Metazoa; phylum Mollusca; class Bivalvia; order Pectinida; family Pectinidae; genus Argopecten; species Argopecten irradians. Next base: position 32,188 of record NW_027187870.1, read on the forward strand.
ATTCAGTATACTTTATTATCCTCATATAACAATTTTCTCTCCCATTTTATTACCATAGCACACAAATATTATTACAAGTGTTTACTTATTTAAAAGTATTACTATATTCCAGCTACACTAATTTTTCACTTTAATCGGACTAAGGAATCTTAACCTGGAAATGTTTGGCTAGATACATTGACAAAAAGTGTTCATTCCTATCTGCACTCGCTATTTTCAAGTTACCCCAAAACTGTTTCCCGGATTTTAATTTTGAAACTAAACGTCCTAAATAGAAAATACCCTGAGACTGTGTTTTGTGGACACACTTTTTAACAATGTGAAATGAGATGACAATGACCACTGTTTTGTTTTCCTTTCTTTCACAAAAGTGGTTAATCCAATCAAACTTTGCCATTAATAGTTTAAAATAAAACAGCTCAGATATAAATTGAACGATGTACTTAAATGTGATTTATTAATACAAATATATAGAATATTTAGCGAAGGGCGATCTATTTTGGCATGTTTTTGCAGGCAGTTTTAATACAAATGAACAAGAATAATTTCCTCACAATTAATTCCGACACTTGGATCTGTCTTTCCATTGATGGCACTGTCAAAAAAGCTGTCATCTGGAAAACAATACAAGTGCAAAGTTTTAGTTCATATAAGAATTTTATATTCTACGTAGTTTTGCAGACGAAATGAAATATAACAAGGTAAACATACTCCAATCCTTAGTTATGGGATTTTTTTTCGACTTACAGAACTACCCCATCATAACATAGGTAAGCGTAGCATCACGGGTTTTTTTTTAATCTCGTTGTATTAAATTATGTATTAATAGACACCAACACACATCAAAAACACTCACCATCACACACACACACACACACACACACCCTCACACACACCGTTTCTTAATTACTTATCCAAGCATACAACCTCAACCACAACATTCAGTGGTATGATATACGACAACAACAAAAATAAGAGAAAAAATAAGTTTACTGTGATAATATATTAAGTGTAAGGTTAAGGTAAAATGTATAATATCAAAAAATTTAATATAATTTTTATTAAATAAAGGCTTCCATTTCCCTCCAAACTTTTTTACAATTAAATTCATCTTAAATTACATTAATAATGTCACCATATCATAGCATCGTGTCACCATGTTATAACATCACGTCACCATATTATAACATCGAGTGTCCACCATTTTATAAGATCACGTCACCATGTTATAGCAACGTGTCAGCAGGTTATATCATTTGTGTAACCACGTTATTGCATTGACGTTGACCCGGTTATACTATTGCCATCGTGTTATAGGTTTAGTCACCAGGTTAAAAGCATCGTGTCGCAAAGTTATTAACACGTTTTCTATTAAGACTACTCGAAATGCATTTGAATTTTACCAGCACCAGTCAAGTGCAAACACGATCCCGATCACCATCTGTTAGCCCAATCGGATCACCTCGTCATTTTTTCTCTGAAATTATACTCGGAGGTAAGTAGTAACCATTTTGGCCTACTTTCGGTAAAAGATGGCGCCGCCCATGACAATACGCTTTCTTCATAATCAGTTGGTGATACGTGGTATTTCCTCTTCGACTGTATCTATATCTACTTTACATTGATTAAAGGTAATTGGTTTCTTTGCTTTTGTATATAAATTACAACTAGAAATTTGATAAGGTGTTTCCTTTTTTGATTATGATACAATTGCTCTACTTTTGGCGGTGTACAGTCAAATGAAGGTTAAGTTTAAAGAGGCCCAATTGAAAACAGTTTCGCGGTTCTGTTTCTATCAAAATCCAGGAAACATATCATGGCTTCGTTATTTATTCATTTTAACTGTTTATGTTGTATAGTTCAAAGTATTGCTGTATGAAAGTACATTTAAGCAATACACTGTTACCAGATTGAACATACAGTTGATACGAAGCCCATCCGGAAAAGAAGATATCTTTCGGACGGATGGGATTCATATCAAAATGTTAATGTCCAATATCAGGTAACAGTACAGTTTATTACTTATTATTTCCATTACGAATCAATTGAAATTCTTAAAATTATCGCGACACACAGCCATAGCATCAGCTATTCTGAATATAGTTTCAAGAAACAACAAAACGTATGAACCACACAGCGAACAAATGAAAACAATGCGATGATATTTTTGAGTACCAATACTGTCCTATATTGTCAAAACGAGTACATTCACTTGTTGTACTTTCACGACACGACCGCACAGACTTTCAAAATCACACTTCATTTTGAAAATTATATTGACCCGTTATTTATAGCGTAATTTTAAATTTTAAGTATACATTGATAAAACATTGTCCGTGACGGCGGTCGGAAACTGTAAATACTCCATATCAACGCTTGACACATATTAGAGATTCATCACATAGGAGCCTGCATAGTTGCCATCTAGGTGAGCAACATACGATCAAAGGAAGGGGGGGGACCCTATTAAAAACTGAAGTAAAATGGTAATAAATGTATATATTCATTAAACAATAGAAAGTATATACGATCAATTAGCGGTTATCGTGCATTATCATTTTTTTCATATTATTTTGTTTTAAATTTCTAAATGTATCTTAATGTCGAGATCACGGGTACTGTAGTAATATAATCATAATCAAATATATATATTTTTATCACATTTTGACTGAATTGGAAAAGATCAAGGTAATAAGTTATCAATTTCGCATTTATTTATATAATGTTTTTTATTTAATTTTACACTAGTCCGTTCTACCCACACGTTCCGCTAAAATTATTGTACTTGTATACAGAGACAAGTTTACTTATATGACATTTAAGTTACAAACACCAAAAATAAACATTAAGTGTTAACTAATTAGTGTCTCTATCAGACTTTAATACTATGAATAAGGTACACACCAAACGTCCGAATCAGTCGGCTCGAAGTTCGCAGGAATGAGCGAGGTGTTCCGATTGGGCCTAGACACTTGGGATCAGGATCGTGTTTGCGCTTGACTGTAAGGTAGTATCCAAATTCATTCCGATTAGTCTAAATAGAAAACGTTTTTAATAACTTGATCGATGCTATAGCATGGTGACACACTGTTATAAATATAGTGACACGATGCTATGACATGGTGACGTGATGCTGTCACATGCCTACAAGATGCTATAACACAGCGATGCGATGCTATAAACATGGTGACGTGATGCTATAACATGCCGACAAGATGCTGTAACATGGTGACGTGATGCTGTAACATGGCGACAAGATTTTGTAACATAGCCGTCATGATGCTATAACATGGTCACATGATGCGATATGTATGAACAATCCATCGCACTTCCGATTTTTTTTTTTTTTTACTGAAAATATCGTGGAGAGACTGTCACTTCTATCCGACATTTTGGTTGCACACGCTCCACGTTTGTTGATACGGCCTCGTTTTGGAATAACATACGTCATGTTCTATGTAAAGCTTGACTTCGCTCTAGTTTTAGAGAAGTATTTTCCTGGTCAATCTAGGCAAATGACCACCTATATTGTCCGTTGTATGCATAGAAAGTAATCTGAAGAGTAATATCTATGTACGGGATAAATTTCATTTTCGTAGTCTTTATATTTCATTGGGAAAAACCTACCTTTAAAGTTAAAATACCCGGTTACAAACCCTTTGGGATAAAATTATTAATCTTTAGATCATTTTTTTTGTACCAAAGGATGTTTTGAGAATACAACGTTGCCTACTTATTCTTATATATTAAGAATAGTTTAAACTAATCTCCCCTGCTTCAAAGAGATTTTTTTTTTTTTTTTCCAAAAATGATTGCGGCATAAATTATTTTTTATCTAAATTTGACTTTCTTGAGGATCAGATACCATTTTGCCTGAAGACAAAACAATCTTCTGATCTAGCCTAACTTTAATGAATGAATGGAAGCATACAAGTTAATTCTCTTCAGCCTATCATCAACAGGAGTTTAAATTATAACGTTTGCATTGATCTTGTGTCATTTGCCATTAACCAAAAAGTCAAATTCCATTATAGTGATATATTCTTTCTGTTGTTTTTTTTAAAGTTAATAAATAAATAATTTAGTTGTGAGACCAATGAAAACCGAACAAAATCGATTTTACCAATCGGTGCCAAGCTCCGCCCTTTGTAAGAAGTAAGAAGTGATTTGAGTTTTTACAATTGGTTTTGTCAAAATTTAATTTTTTGTTCTTGATCGAAATCAACTGCCATATGGACAATCTTTAAGCAGATACTTTTAAAAGAAATCCCGGAAAATAGCTTTTCAAAGGCTCAAATGTAGCTACAATTTGCTTTAAGTGACTTTAATTCACAATTGACCATAAATCCACTAATAAAACAACAATTAGTGATATAATTTGGTACAATAACATAAATACTCTAACATTGGTGCATTTTTATTCTTGTAGTTTTTTCTAACAGTGCGAAAAAGCTTAACAACTATATATGTTCTTGAATGAAATCATTTATTTTTTGTCTTTCCTAATGTCAGAAATCAAATGAAAATTGGAAATTAGTAAATTTTTATTAACAACTCAAACTCAAATATTTCCCTTTATATAACACTATTTGAAAATTATTAAAAAAGGTTAACTAGCGAAAGAGAATTACACTTGATGTTGAATACAATATGATTAAACTAAAAACAATCACAAGTGTTCTTATGTTATACAGCATACTTTTATAACCCCTATATACAGATTATCACTTAAATCTGACAATATCGTTTCAAACAATGAGTTGTCTCCATTTTGTTACCATGGAACCAATATTTTAAAGTGATAATGTGTTATTCAGCATACTTTAAAATCCCCATATAACAATTTTCACTTAAATCTGACATAATCTAAACTTCAGCCAATTAGAGGCCCCCCTTTTATTACCATAGCAACAGATATAATTTAAAGAGTTACTAATTTAAAAGTATTACTATATTCAGCTGATGAAACTATTACTTTATATTCACTAATGTTCACTTTAATCGACTAAGGAATCATAACCTGGAAATGTTAACTAGATACATTGACAAAAAGTGTTCAATTCCTATCTGCACTCGCTATTTTCAAGTTTATCCCAAAACTGTGTCTCGGATTTTAATTTTGAAACTAAACGTATAGATAGAAAATACCCAGAGACTGTGTTTTGTTGACACACTCTTTAACAATGTGAAATGAGATGACAAAGACCACTGTTTTGTTTTCCTTTCTTTCACAAAAGTGGTAATCCAATCAATCTTTTCTCATCAATAATCTAAAATAAAACAGCTCTGATATAAATTGAACGATCCACTCAAATGTGATTTGATAATACAAAATATAGAATATTTAGCGAAGGACGACCTATTTTGGCATGTTTTTGCAGGCACTTTTAATGCCAATGAACAACAAAATTTCAGATCGTTTTGACCTTCACAAAATCATAAGAAGAACTACCAGTTTAGAAGGACAATTAATTATACTTTATAATATAGATAATTAATAGAAAATAATAAATGAACTTAATGTTTCTCACCTTTTATTCCGACACTTGGATCAGTCTTTCCGATGAAAAAAGGCCTGATTACTGGAAAACAATACAAGTGCAAAGTCTTAGTTGATATGAGAATTTTATATTCTACGTAGTTTTGCAGACGAAATGAAATGTCACGAGTTAACATACTCCAACGCTTAGTTATGGGATTTTTGTTCATCTTGATATCATTTATTGACACTGACAATAATAATATATATTGATTGGAAACCATGTTGGAAATTGCTTTACACTGGAGCTGTGACCTAACGACGCACGCATCCTACAGCGATGGAAACAGAACTACCCCATCATAACATATGTAAGCGTAGCACCACGGGTTTTTTTAATCTTGTATTTAATTATGTGACAACAGTCAGTAGTATGATATACAACAAGAACGAAAATAAGAGAAAATATAAGTTACTGTAATAATATATTAAGTGTAAAGTTAGGGTAAATGTATAATATAAAAAAAAAATATAATTATTAAATAAAGGCTTCCATTTCCTCCAGCCTTTTTCAAATTACCCTTAAACATAGTCAGCTTGACTGTTAAAGAATTTTGTTACTATTAAATTATCTTAAATTACATTAATAATGTCACCATATTATAACTTCGTGTCACCATTTTATAACTTCACGTCACCATGTTATAACATCGTGTCAACAGGTTTTAGCATTGTGTAACCACGTTATTGTATTGCGTGACCTGGTTATACTATTGTGTCATCGTGTTATAGGTTTAGTTACCAGGTTAAAGCATCGTGTCGCAAAGTTATTAAGGTGGTTCGATACAGTTAGGCCTAAAATTTCTGCTCGTTTAATTTTCTTTAAAATATGCTCACTAAAAGATTGGTTGATAAACTGTTTATAAAGGCCTTTGTTTGAAATTTGACAGTGCGGTTTTGGAATTATTGTACTCTCAATAACCCGACTTTACCGTCTGTTTTTCTCAAAATACAATTTTACACACATATTTTCAAAGCTTGGTAATTGACTGAAATATTACAAACAACAACATTTTTTATCTTTAATATGTAAGTTTATATGGCTATCAATGACCTCAATGTCGTTTCCACTCTTAAAAATACATTAATTGTGAAACGAGTGCGTAGACCTTATCGGACCTATTCAACGGCGACAGACAGAGGGAACAGATACATTCTGACGGTGGTAGACTACGCGATTCGCTATCCGGAAGCAGTGGCTCTACGAGGAATAGAGACAGAACGTGTGGCGGAAGCGTTAGTCGATATATTTAGCAGAGTTGGAGTTCCAGCGGAAATGCTCTCGGATCAAGGGGCACAGTTCACTTCTGATGTCATGCGTGAAGTTGCCCGACTGCTATCAATGAAGCAATTAATGACGTCCCCTTATCATCCTATGTGTAACGGATTGGTTGAAAGATTCAACGGGACACTAAAGCAAATGCTTTGGAGAATGAGCGCAGAACGACCAAAGGACTGGGACAAGTTCATCAATGCGTTACTTTTTGCATACCGTGAAGTTCCTCAGGAGAGCCTCTGATTTTCTCCATTCGAGCTACTATACGGCAGATCAGTTCGCGGCCCCATGATGATATTGAAGGAGTTGTGGACCAAGGACATGCCGGATGACGATGTGAAGTCTACGTACCAGTATGTGGTGGACTAAAGGGAGAGATTGGAGGAGACTTGTCAGTTGGCAAAGGAAACATCTAGAGAAGGCAAAAGGTAAGCAGAAGAAGTACTTCAACCGCAAAGCGAGGATAAGAGAATTGAAAGCGGGAGACAAGGTGTTGGTACTCTTGCCGACCAAGGCGAACAAACTTCTTATGCAGTGGCGTGGACCATTTGAAGTAATTGAAAGGGTTGGACCTTCGGACTACAGAATAAATCGTGATGGTAAGATCAAGACACTTCATGTGAATCTCCTGAAGAAATATGTTGAACCACAAAGCAAGAGTAAAGATGCAGATTCTAGCGGAATACTTGGGTGTATAGCTACGCAGTGTTTACCACGAGGATGAGGACGACTGTAATGGTTGACACAGAGCAGGAGACACTTCCATCAAAGGCAGGTAAAAGATGTTGTGGATGATGTCGTCATAGCGGAGGAAGCTGACATCATCACAGTTGGAGGAAGTCACGAGTTACTTCATTCGTATTCAGATGTGCTTACGGATATGCCTGGACACACAAACTAGCCAACACGACATACACACGAACAACATCATGAGCCGGTTCGTTTTAAACGAGTATCCATTGCCATATAGTACCAAGGGAAGTGAATATGGATGAAGTCAATAAGATGACTTGACATGGACATCATAGAGCTCATTCATAATCGCCAAATGCAGCTATGCCGTCGTATATAGTGAACTGATGTAGGAAATGGACGGGAACCAACAGATTCTGCGAATTGATTTTCAGGGTAGGCCTGAACCGCGTGACACGGTTCTTTGACGCTGAGCCGATTGCCCGATACCGTACATATTATACTTTTTGCGTGTGTTTTCGTTTGGCTAGTGAGAGCAAGTTTCTTTTCTATGTTGGACTTGGGGTCCTAATATGTGGTTTCTGGCATGAGGTGCCACATATTGGGCAGGAAGAAGGGGAGGTACTGAAATGTGGTCGTAGGCCGAAGACAGCGTTCATCACACCACTCCGTCAGGGTTGGTACTTTACCGCACAATTTCGGGTATTGCCCAGGTTTGGATTTGTAATGCGGAGTGCGATAGTATCTCAGTCAGCGTCTATTTGAGGTAGCTTTTTGTCAGGAGTTATGGACTTGTCTGGATATTTTCTTCGATTGTACGCTGATTGTATTGTTCACGGTATTTCAACTTGGGTAACATCATTTGGAAGAGTTTTTGAGTGTCAATTTTGTTTCTTGGGAGCCTATTGAGGGAAAGCCCGTCTGAAAGGGCACAGAGAGACGACTAACAGACCTCTCGGCCCCATCGTTAAGTTGTGTGTCGCAATTGGTTTTTCAATTCAATTTATCCCGAGTGCCTGAGATATGGTTGGTAGGAAGGATAACTCACAGCGACTTCGACAGGACCCCCCCCATGAGAAGATTCAAGGCTATCGAGGGAAGCGCCGAGAAACTCGGAAACAAAGAAAAAACCAGTTCGTTCGGTTTTCCCCTCGGAATGGCCCAAGTTTCCTCATCCATGGCATCCATTTCCCGTAATTATTGCACAGCCTTATGCCATAAACACACTCCTGAGTTGATTTTATTCCAGGAACAAAGGTCCTTTGGCGAACAATGGTGGGATGGAACGCGACATCTTATGATGAAGGCGTTTCGTTTGTACACCTGGGAATGTAGAATGTTTATCCAGTTTACTGAAGCTACCGGATTTGTCTTCAGTGAGTTTTTCATTGTGTGTAGAACTGAACGCATCCGATACGGGATATTGGCGCTAGTGTTACTTAAGGAGGGTGAGAACGAACTAAGGCGATGTGCCCGTCAGTAGCATACGCCTAGCAGGAAATCATGTCTTACGCCTTGGCGCAGAAGAAAATTATTGCCATAGATTGAACGTGAGTGCCTTGCAATATCGTTTTGGCCCCCCCCCCCCCCCCCCCCCGCGCCCCCCACCCCCATACCCCCCCCTCAGCAGTTTGAGCCCATAGCATGTTAACGTGGTGTGTGCGAGTTTGTATTGGATAAGGATCATCCAACAGATCGAACGTTATCTGATATCCCGGAACTTGTGAGGACAGCTAATGGAAGGCCCTTTTTTGTGGGGGGGGATGTTGAAGATGGGATTTGTTATGGTTGCACGCCTTACTGGTTTCGCTTTCTTTTGCGGGCTATCATGGGTATTGTGGCAATAGTTTGTGGAGCGGATCCTCACCTCCCCCCCTCCCCCCCCCCCATCCTTTATCTCACGTTTGCTTACCCCCCGTCCCCCCCCCCCCCTGACCTATATTGGATATCCGAGTGGGATGTTGCTGTCGTCAGTTTGGAAAGATCGCCAGTCTTTCCAGAACTCCAGTTTTCAAGTTTGAATTTTTACAGTTTTGTGTACTTTCCTTTTGTAATTTTGTATTGCGAGGTGAATATTTCGTGAAATTGGAACAATTTCATCTGAAACGGGGGATGTGTCACGCTCGCATAATGAATAAATACTTTTTTAATACCTGTTTTCGTGTTGTTTTGTATGGATTTAGTGCATAGGGTTAGTAATTGTGTAGTGCGACCTATATTGCGGAACTCACTATCAGGTGAGTATGCGAGAGAAGATACCCGAGACGTGGTGTCCGGGTAGAGACACACATGGATATGGCGCCAAGACGACGTTACACAGTTTATTTTATGATTGCTGTCCAGAGATAGTATTGCATAGGCCGACCAATATTTGGAGCACCATAAAGCTGACTGTGGTAAGTGTTTTGCCCTTGTATTATTATTACACGATACCATTTTTGTATTGTGTCCGTTTGGATTGTATACTTTACCTGATGGGGACCGGTCAAGCAATTCATAGGCGTTGCGGTCCACTCGTGCGTGACTGAGTTGTTTACGTGTTCGTTCCATTTTATATTGTAATCTCATAAATAAAGTGTTTCAATTAGTACTTTAAATGCATTACATACGGTAATATGTTGGATTTAATCTATATATTTACGTATTGTTAATCAGTTTTTGGTTCTTTCTTTTTGACGGAACCAGTAACCTGTTTTTATTAGAGTAGTAATTGATCGCTATATTATAAGAGGTTATGCAGTTTTACTATGAGTTATATGTATGGTAGGCCCGCTACCCCACCTGGATAGTATACAGGTACGGTGTGTATTTTGGTTCGTATTGGTCCCGCACAATGTGTGTGTGTTTGTGTAATAAGTTCTTTTTGCTTTATAATTTGTCTTAGTTATTTAGGATGTTTTATTTAGAGTATTATGTGGAAAGTTATAATGTAATTTATTGTTTAAATTTAGTATTGTAATGTTTTCAGTACACTACTATGTGTGTGTGTCAGTTTGGTTAGAATAATAAATGGATGTGTGTGTGTGTGGTATGGTGGAGCAGATAAAGTGTGTGTGTGTAGGTTACTTCCCTCCTTGAGTACCAGTACCTGCGAGAGTCCTTATATTTATATTATGGGAATTAGGCGGATTTTCACACCCCATAACTACTTGTCCTGTTTTTTCAGTATTTACCCCAGCCTCTTTTCCCTATTCCATGGACACCACCCCGATGGTATAAACCAGTACAGGCCAAAACACATTCATGATGTGACCGTAGTGACCAGAGTCTGTGTGTGTGTGTGTGTTTGTGTGGCTACTCAGGTGGCGGTTTTTATATTACAGGTCCACATTGGCACTCATCGTGTGTGTTTTTGCACAGTCTATTCCCGAGTTGAGACCGTACTTATACGTTACTGAGTCCCGTGGGTCTAACCCGACTGGATGATAGTTGTTGTGTGTGTATTCTGTATTGTTATCTAACCAATTGGCACCATTGGGTGGAGAGCTCCATGGGGTCTTGCTAAGATGTCTACTTAGGTGTCTTCCTTTGTTTTGCGGTTTTACGCTAGCGTGCTTCTCATGTGTTTTACTACCTTAGCATTGTTGTTTGCCGACATGGAACTTAACATCGTTCGGACCAGATAAGGTGTGTTTGTTGTGGCCCCTCTTTCTTTAAGAGAGAGGAATTTGTCTTTGTCTCTCCTGTGTAGGTTGTTCCTTGTGTGGTGTGTGCGGGTATTGATAGGGTTTGTTGTGATGGGGGGTTTTTGGTGAGCTGGGTTTTTGTGTCGTGTAACTTGTTGTGTTGTATGAAGTTGAGAGGTGAGTTATTGTTTTCATAAGAATTTATGTGGATTGAAGGCAGCTTTGTGTTGGTTTTCCGTAAGTTGGGAGGGAGGGGAGCAGAGCGTACTACTGTGTATTTATTGGGGTTTTAGTGTGGGTAATTATTTTTCTGTAATAGGGAGGCGGGGGGCGGGGGGCCTGAAAGGGCGACCAACGAGGGAGGACTTACAACTCTCTAGGAAGAAGAGATGCTATTTTTTTTCGGGCGGTTTGTGTTTACACTATTCAAATATTCTAATCTTCTTTTTCCCCACCATTTTAACCATTAAACAAAAAACCCCCCCCCCCCCCCCCCCCCTCGTCCCTAAAATATATAAATTTACTCAAAGATTACCCAGCATCCAGGTCGTCACGCTCTAGGGTTATCGTGGTTCGGGATGTCCAGTCACCCCCCACCCCCCACCAGAGTTCGAAAGCATCCAGCGGGATCTTTATTTTTAGTGAATTTTTGTACATTAATTTAACAAAAATTATTAGAATATTTTTAGCGATACGGAAACATTACAGCCCGGTGCCACCCTAATTTCTTGGCTATTATTTTTTGCAGGCACTTTTTTTTACCCCCCCCTCGCCGCCCCCCCCCCCCCCATCCTATTTTTTGCACTTGAACCTCCCCCCCCCCCCAGATATCTGAGTGTATTGTTGCGCTATGAAAACAACAATTATTTCCCCCCCCATACCCTCCCCCGTTCCCCTCCCCCTTGACCTTCACAAAATCGTAAGAAGAAGGAAAATAGGCCCAAGACAACTCCTAGTCCGCTAGTTTAGAATGGACAATTTAATTATACATTTATATTATTAAATTAATTAATAGAAAATTAATAAATGAATACTTAATGTTCCTTACATTTTAATCCGTCACTTTTGTGAGCAGTACTTCTCCCCGATTGAAAAAAACGGCCTGGGATTACTGGGGGGGAAAAACAATTACAAGTTGCAAAGTTATTAGTTTCATATTGAGATGAAAATTTAATATTTCTGTACGTTAGTTTAGGCTCATGATTCGAAATTGGAATGTCACGAGGCGGTTAAACATACGCCAATGGCTTAACTCCTTATGGAACAGATTTTTTTTCATCTTGTGATATCAATTTATTCACACTTGCAGTTTAAAGATTATATTGTTTGATAGGGGAAAAAAACCCATGTTAGGTAATTTGCTTTACACTGGAGCTTGTGACCTACCTGAACGGAACGCACGGCATCCTACAGCGATTTGGAAACAGAAACTACCCCATCACTAAACTCTATGTAAGGTCGTAAGCATCACGGGGTTATTTTTGTGTATGTGTTGTATTTTAAATATGTGACAACAGTCAGTCTTGTAGGATATACAACAAGAACGAAATATAAGAGATAAAATATAAGAGGTTACTGGTAATATAATAAATTTAAGTGGAAAATGATTGTAGTTCCGCGATTTAACATGTTACTCGATCAACCCCACAAAAAATATAATATATTTAGAATAAAGGCTTCCCCCCATTTCCTCCAGCCCTTTTTCAATTACCTCTAAATATAGTCCAAGCTTGGCCCTGTTTAAAATCAATTTTGTTACTAATAAAATATATCTTTAAATCCTACATTAATAATGGTCACCATATTAAAACTTCCGTGCTCACCAATTTTATAACTTCACGTACACCACTTGATGTAACATCGTCCGTTCAACAGGTATTAGGGCATTGTGTAACCACGTTAAAGTATTGACTGTTTGACCCGGGTTTAACTATTTGTGTCATTTCGTGTTCTAGGTTTAGTCACCATAGGTTTTAAAGCAATCGTTGTTACCGCAAAGTTATTGACGGTTGTGTTCCGCGATCTTACAGTTAGGCCTAAAAATCCGCTCGTTAAATTTTCTTTAAAAAAATGCACACTGAAAGTATTGGTTTGATAAACTGATGTTTAATTAAAGTGTGGCCTTGGTTGAAATTGAACCGTGCGGTTTTGGAAATATTGTTTCTCTCAATAACCCCCTACTTTACCGTCTGTTTTCTCAAAAAACAATTTTTACACACATACTTTTCAAAGCTTGGTAATTGACTGAAATATTACAAACAACAACATTTTTTTTATCTTTAATATGTAAGTTTTGTATGGCTATCAATGACCTCAATGTCGTTTTCACTCTTAAAATACATTAATTGTGGAAACGACGTGCGTGTAAATGAGGCCTAAAAAGGCCAATTTTTGCATTTGAAATTTCAACTTAAATACCTAATTTCATAAAAATTGTGTGTCGTTTTATTTTTCTTTATTTTTTGTCCACATAATTTGACAGTTGTTTGGACTATGATGAAAGAATATAAAAAAATGACCGCGGAATTTTTGAGTAATTAGCCTTTCTATACCTCTAACCCCTAAAAATGGGTTTTTTTAAACCAATTATATTAATAGACGGAAATCGAGCGGTAATATTTTAATAAAGAACATCTTATATATTCAATATTAATAAAGTGTAATAGTTCTGATAATAAAAAAATTGTTATATCTGTTTAATTTTATGTGACGATGTTACCGATTTGATGCTATACAAAGCTAAGAAATGGCACAAATAAGCCACTATTTTTGCCTGGATATAATATCTGAAAAAATGAATATGGAAAAATTCCGTGTAAAGATTCCACTTTCAATTACCCTTTAGACAAAACCATGATTTTATATTGTTTTAGCGGAACAAAAACTAATTTTTATCAAAATCTATCTTTCCATCGTCAAGATATCTTAGCTTCAATAGTCGTTTGAGTGTGTGTGTTGTGATTTCAGCAGGAAATTTTGAGAATTGTGGCGCCCAAAATTGTAACGACCCACAAAAAAAGGGTCGTACGTGACAACGATCCGAGTTTGAATAACTTCAACTTGATCACAATACAATTGTCGGTGTATAAAATCGATCTGTTTGTGCTTTTGTCTATGTCAACATACACTAACTGTATGTCTTGTTTGTATGTAATTTTTGAGGAGATATCTGCATATTTCCCTACTAATGTAGATATTATATTTAATATCTCTAAGTAAAACCTTAAATTAGATTTGTGGATTCTTAACAATTTAACCTGATACGACAATGTGTACGCATTAGAACAGTAAAATAATTAATGTCAAAGTGCTACATACTACATGTTTGGTTTTTTTATGATCACTGATAATATTAGTCTGTGTGACACTAGCTTTACATGTGCTTTTTACGTAAGGATAGTATTTGATTCAACCTGGGAATCTTCCAGGCATTTTCCCCTCAAAACGGGAAATACTTTTGCACCATCTAATATACAGTAGTTAGGCCTATATCTTATCGTACATGTAATTACAGGTTAGTGCTTATTGAGGATCATATCAGATAAACATCGTGTACATGTAGACCTCTACAATACGCAATATTCATAAATATACTAGCCTGTACAAATTGAACGAAAAACAGGGGTGGGGCGATGGAGAGATGAAAATATATGTATCTATAGTTGTATACTAGAGTATTACTCGTCGCAAAATTGGAATATCTTGATTTAATTATGCATCTCCTTTAAAACACATATATATTAATTGTTAATGATATTCACAGTTTAACGGAGTTGAACAGAAAATGTTTTAATCACTCGATTGTTTATGAAATCTCATTTTTAGTGTGTCGGTACAACTATCGAGACCGTATCGGCTTTATATCAGTCCGTTTGGTATGATGTTAGTGTTAATTTTGATTTTTCAAAAGATTACATGTAGCTTTCATGTTTATATTAGTGCCTAACCAAAGATTTCAAAGACACTGACAGAACATTATTTTTCCAGTTTGATCCGAAATCTAGGTTTTTGTGTCCTAACAACCTACCCGTAACAAACTTTTTGAATTGTTCACCCCGGTAACATGTGAGCTGTTCGTGTGTGTGTGTAACCGAACTAAAGTACAATTATCGACAAAATACGCCGTTTTAGTGTCGAACTATATTTATCCTGATTTTTAATTGTTTTTTATTAAACAGAATAAAGACATCGTTGGACGAGGATAACATATATGAGTCGCTATTCCTTCAGAATCAAGTCACAAAATCCCCCCCAGCCCGCCCCCCCCCCCCCCCCCCCCCCCCTCCTCATCCAACCCCGCATTTCCCCCCCCATTTCCGCACATGCACTCCCATTTTGACCCGACGTGTCCCATGATCCCCTCCCCCGACCCCCCCCCCCACCGACACAGTCGCCCATCCCCCTCCCCTGTCACCCCCCCCATCCCCCCCTCCCCACCCCCACTGTTTCGCGGGAAACGGTCCTTAAGACTGTAACTTTGTAAAGGGTGACTACACGATGTGTAAATGCAATTGAAGTTTTACGGCACTCAGTCAAGTGGCTGAAACCCGAACCCGATCACAATCTGTTAGGCCCATTTCTGGGATCACTTCGTTCATTAATTCTCATCGAAATTTTATTACTCAAAATAAGGGTGTGTCCTATTTTTGATTCATGATATAGTAGCTCTACTTATTGGCCGGTGTACATGTCCAAATTGAGGTTAAAGTTTTTTTTTTTTTTTTTTTTTTTTAAAAAGGCACTAATTATAAAACAGTTCCGGTGAATAATATTACGACCACAACGGTTATTTCTGTATTCCATATATCAAAACTCATCAGAAAAAAATCATTGCTTCGCCTCTATTTTATTAAATTTCCCTATCCAACCCTTGCTTAAGTTGTATCAGCTTCACTGAATTGGCTGCCCTATTGCACTCGAACAGTACACTTCTCTCACCCCTCTAAGCAATACACCTGTTTACCCAATAGTAATACATACAGTGGATATGAAGCCCCATCCGGAAGTAAGAATAATCATACGGGACGGAGCTTGTGATTCATATTCAATTATATGTCCAATCAGGTAAAGCAGTGTGTCCCATACTCCCCCCATCCCCCCCCCCCCCCTTTATCCCTCCTCAGTCTACGATCATTCAAAATCCAAAATTACACAAATACATCTTTTGAATGTTTACGGCTTGACTAGTTGTTGTTTGACGTTTCCAATTTCAAATTAAAATGTCGGAACAAGCCATGCCATTCAGCTTCTGAATATAGTTTTCAATAAACTAATAACGGTATGAAAAACAAAGCGATCAAATGGGGTAAACAATGCCGGCCATCGATATTCTTCTCTCCAATCCACCCTCTTCTATTTGGTCCCAAAACGGATAAAACTTTTTGTATTTCAACGACCGGACAACTTTTAAATTACCACTTTTTTAAAGTCTGATTTGGGTATCCGTTTATCCTATAGTTTCTTTTCTGAAATTGTAAATTTAATTATTACAATGTATTACAATGTCCGTGACGCGGCTGGAAGACAATTAAATATCCATAGTGCTTGAGACCAGATTGGGTGTTCATAGTCCTGAAATATTCGCCATCTGGTTTAACATACATCAACGGTAAACTTAAAGTAAAATGGAAAATAGAAATGCATATATTCATTAAACAATAGAAAGACCAATTAACGTCCTATCGTGTATTTCATCTTTTTCATATTATTTTGTTTTAAATTCTAAATGTATCTTAATGTCTAGATCACGGTACTGTAGTAATATAATCATAAGCAAATATATATAATTTTGATCACATTTTTGACTGATTGGAAAAGATCAAGGTAATAAGTTATCATTTTCGCATATTTTTTTTATTTATTTATATAATGTTTTTATTTAATTTTACACTAGTCCGTTCTACCACGCGTTCCGCTCAAATTATTGTACTTGTATACAGAGACAAGTTTACTTATATGACATTTAAGTTACATAAAAAATAAACATTAAGTGTTAACTAATTAGTGTCTCTATCAGACTTTAATACTATGAATAAGGTACACACCAAACGTCCCGAATCAAGTCGGCTCGAAGTTCGCAGGAATGAGCGAGGTGTTCCTATTGGGCCTAGACACTTGGGATCAGGATCGTGTTTGCGCTTGACTGTAAGGTAGTATCCAAACTCATTCCCATTAGTCTAAATAGAAAAACTTTTCAATAACTTGATCGATGCTATAGCATGGTGACACACTGTTATAATATAGTGACACGATGCTATAACATGGTGACGTGATGCTGTCACATTCCTACAAAATGCTATAACACAGCGATGCGATGCTATAACATGGTGACGTGATGCTATAACATGCCGACAAGATGCTTAACATGGTGACGTGATGCTGTAACATGGCGACAAGATTTTGTATTATGCCGACATGATGCTATAACAAGGTTACATGATGCGATATCACGATGACATTATGCCATAATATGGTTACGTGATGGAATAAAAGCATATAATATTAAGGCAACTATAGCGTTTTATATCCATGCATTCCCATATGCAACAACTAATTGTATTCCTTTCCAAAAGTACACAAAATACTAGGATTTGTTTCTATCCTATGAACAAAGGTTTCAACCTTAAGATGTGATGAATGATTTTGACTTAAAACCACATTGATTCAGTACTTTGTGTTTCATGTACCTTAAATGGAGGATGATGTATTTTAACCACATTTTTGTATCAAAGTTAAAGTTAAAATTCCATTGTCTAGTACCATAAATTCTAATACTTATGATATTATAACACTGTGACAGTTTCTTTGGTATTAATTCGATGTTTCTTAAATAATCTTTTATTGCAAATATTCATCCCTGATAGTTAAATAAAATAGTACTAATACTAAAATTTTTCATCAAAATTATTTAAATGTATATGCAGGTTTCCCCAAACCAAATAAATATTTTTTTTGTAAAATCCAATAAATGGAAGAAAAGGTGAAAAAAAAAGATATATTAAAAATACCTAAATTTAATGTCTTAATGTGTATGAGATTGAACAAATGATCTTGAATATCAAATTGAAGGAAATCCTCTATTTATTACGATGTCAAGCTGATAGGACAATATGGCAAATGAAGCTACGATTGATTGTGTTGTCGAAGTTTTGCGCATGCGCATTGTTACGCACTAAAAGTAAACAAATGGCTGAACGAAAGCATGTGAGAGAAAAATGTATCAGAATCGCCAACAAAGAGGAGGAAATTAGAATGGAATCGGTAGCAACCTAGGATATATCTAATGAATGAAATTCAGAGATGACATGTAGCAATAGAAGAAACAGAAGCCACATCTCAAGCGGAACTCGCCTGGATTCCGTTGGGACTCGTGTTGCACGTGGTGAGTTAAATTTCAACACCTATGCAAGCGTACTTAGAGCGGCAGATTAACTACATACATGTATATGTTTGATGTACTAAGCAAGCGAGCGTATGTTAGTAACTTGAAGTGTTATAAATGATATGATATGTATGAACAATCCATCGCACTCCGATTTGTTGTCGTTGTTTTTTTTTTTTTTTTTTTTTTACTAAACATGTCGTGGAGAGACTGTCACTTCTATCCGACATTTTGTTGCACGCTCCCGTTTGTTGATACGGCCTCGTTTCGGAAAAATATACGTCATGTTCTATGTAAAGCTTGACTTCGCTCTAGTTTTAGAGAAGTATTTTCCTGGTCAATCTAGGCAAATGACCACCTATATTGTCCGCTGTATGCATAGAAAATAATCTGAAAAGTATATCTATGTACGGGATCAATTTCATTTTCGTAGTCTTTATATTTCATTGGGGAAAACCTACCTTTAAAGTTAAAATATCTGTTACAAACCCTTCGGAATAAAATTATTAATCTTTAGATCATTTTTGTACCAGAGGGATGTTTTGAGAATACAACGTTGCATACTTATTCTTATATATTCAGAATAGTTTAACGTATCCCCTGCTTTAAAGATTTCTTTCCAAAAATGATTGCGGCACCTAGATATACATATTTTGGATAATGTTTCGCACAGTTACATAAATTATTTTTATCTAAATTTGACTTTCTTGAGAAATCAGATACCATTTGCCTGAAGACAAAATAATCTTCTGATCTAGCCTAACTTTAATGAATGAATGAAAGCATACAAGTTAATACTCTTCAGCCCATCATCAGCAGGAGTTTAAATAATAACGTTTGCATTGATCTTATGTTATTTACCATTAACGAAAAAGTCAAATTTATTATAGTGATATATTTTTTTTCTGTTGTGTTTTGAAAGTTAATAAATAAATAATTTAGTTGTGAGATCAATGAAAACCGAACAAAATCGATTTTACCAATCGGTGTCAAGCTCCGCCCTTTGTAAGAAGTAAGAAGTGATTTGAGTTTTTACAATTTGTTTTGTCAAAATTTAATTTTTTTTGTTCTTCATATCGATATCAACTGCCATATGGATGATCTTTAAGCAAATACTTTTAAAAGAAATCCGGGAAAATAGCTTTTCAAAGGCTCAAATGTAGCTACAATTTGCTCAAAGTGACTTTAACAAAACAACAATTAGTGATATAATTTGGTAAAATAACATAAATACTACATGTATAACATTGGTGCATTTTTATTCTTGTGGTTTTTCTAACAGTGCGAAAAAGCTTAACAACTAAATATGTTCTTGAATGTCTTTCTTAATGTCAGAAATCAAATGAAAATTGGAAATTAGTATATTTTTATTCACAACTCAAACTCAAATATTTCCCTTTATATAACACTTCTTGAAAATTATTAAAAAAGGTTAACTAGCGAAACAGAATTACACTTGATGTTTGAATACAATATGATTAAACTAAAAACAATCACAAGTGTTCCTATGTTATTCAGCATACTTCATAACCCCTATATACAAATTATCACTTAAATCTGACAATATCTTTTCAAACAATGATTTGCCTCCATTTTGTTAACATGGAAGCAATATTTTAAAGTGATAATGTGTTAATCAGCATACTTTATAATCCCCATATACCAATTTTCACTTACATCTGACATAATCTAAACTTCAGCCAATTCGAGGCCTCCATTTTATTAACATAGCAACAGATATAATTTAAAGAGTTACTAATTTAAAAGTATTACTATATTCAACTTATGGAATTATTACTATAAAGTCACTAATTTTCACTTTAATCGACTAAGGAATCTTAACCTGAAAATGTTTAGCTAGATACATTGACAAAAAGTGTTCAATTCCTTTCTGCACTCGCTATTTTCAAGTTATCCCAAAACTGTTTTCTCGGATTTTAATTTTGAAATTAAACGTATAGATAGAAAATACCATGAGACTGTGTTTTGTGGACACACTCTTTAACAATGTGAAATGAGATGACAAAAATCACTGTTTTGTTTTCCTTTCTTTCACAAAAGTGGTAATCCATTCAATCTTTCGCATTAATAGTCTATAATAAAACAGCTCAGATATCAATTAAACGATCTACTCAAATGTGATTTATTAATATAAAATATAGAATATTTAGCGAAGGGCGACCTATTTTGGCATGTTGTTGCAGGCACTTTTAATGCCAATGAACAAGAAAATTTCAGATCGTTTTGACCTTCATAAAATCATAAGAAGAACTAGCAGTTTAGAAGGACAATTAGTTTTACATTATAATATAGATAATTAATAGAAAATAATAAATGAACTTAATGTTCCTCACCTTTTATTCCGACACTTGGATCAGTCTTTCCGATGACGCCACTGTAAAAAGGCTGATTACTGGAAAACAATACAAGTGCAAGTTTTAGTTCTTATGAGAACTTTAAATTCTACGTAGTTTTGCAGACGAAATGAAATGTCACAAGGTAAACATACTCCAATGCTTAGTTATGGATTTTTTTCATCTTGATATCATTTATTCACACTGACAGTAAGATTATATATTGATAGGAAACCATGTTGGAAATTGCTTTACACTGGAGCTGTGACCTAACGACGCACGCATCCTACAGCGATGGAAACAGAACTACCCAATCATAACATATGTAAGCGTAGCATCACGGGTTTTTTTACAATCTTGTATTTAAGTATGTGACAACAGAGAGTGGTATGATATACAACAAGAACGAAAATAAGAGAAAATCTAAGTTACTGTAATAATATATTAAGTGTAAAGTTAGGGTAAATGTATAATATCAAAAAAATTATATACTTATTAAATAAAGGCTTCCATTTCCTCCAGCCTTTTTCAAATTACCCTTAAAACATAGTCAGCTTGACTGTTAAATATTTTTTGTTACTATTAAATTATCTTAAATTATATTAATAATGTCACCATATTATAACATCGTGTCACCATTTTATAACATCACGTCACCATGTTATAGCATCATGTCAACAGGTTATAGCATTGTGTAACCACGTTATTGTATTGAGTGACCCGGTTATACTATTGTGTCATCGTGTCAACAGGTTTTAGCATTGTGTAACCACGTTATTGTAATGAGTGACCCGGTTATACTATTGTGTCATCGTGTTATAGGTTTAGTCACCAGGTTAAAGCATCGTGTCGCCAAGTCATTAAGGTGGTTCGACACAGTTAGGCCTACAAATTTCCGCTCGTTTAATTTTATTTAAAATATGCTCACTGAAAGATTGGTTGATAAACTGTTTATAAAGGCCTTTGTTTGAAATTTGACCGTGCGGTTTTGGAAATATTGTTCTCTCAATAACCCTACTTTTACCGTCTGTTTTCTCAAAATACAATTTTACACACATACTTTCAAAGCTTAGTAATTGACTGAAATATTACAAACAACAACATTTTTTTATCTTTAATATGTAAGTTTGTATGGCTATCAATGACCTCAATATCGTTTCCACTCTTAAAAATACATTAATTGTGAAACGAGTGCGTGTAAATGAGGCCTAAAAGGCCAATTTTTGCATTTGAATTTCAACTTAAATACCTAATTTCAAAAAAATGTGTCGTTTTATTTTCTTTATTTTTTGTCCACATAATAAGACAGTTGTTTGGATTATGATGAAAGAATATAAAAAAAGAAAGCGGATTTTTTGAGTAATTAGCCTTTCTATACCTCTAACCCCTAAAAATGGGTTTTTAACAATTATATTAATAGACGGAAATCGAGCGGTAATATTTTAATAAAGAACATCTTATATATTCAATATTATAAAGTGTAATAGTCTGATAATAAAAATTGTTATATCTGTTAATTATATGTGACGATGTAACCGATTTGATGCTATACAAAGCTAAGAAATGGCACAAATAAGCCACTATTTTGCCTGGATATAATATCTGAAAAATGAATATGGAAAATTCCGTGTAAAGATTCCACTTCAATTACCCTTTAGACAAACCATAATTTTATATTGTTTTAGCGTAAAAAATATTTTATCAAAATCTATCTTTCCATCGTCAAGATATCTTAGCTTCAATAGTCGTTTGAGGCAGATATTCAAGCATAAATTTGAATTTGGCGCCAAAATTGTAACGATGAAAAGCGTCTACGTGACAACGATCGAAGTTGATAACTTCAACTTGATCACAACAATGTCGATAAAATCGATGTCATCATACACAACTGTATGTCTTTGTATGTTTTTTGAGGAGATATCTGCATATCTAATACATGTAGATATATATTTATTATCCTAAGTAAACTAAAATAGATTTGTGGATCCTCAATTTAACCTGTACGACAAGTGTACGCATTAGACAGGAAAATAATTAGTCTATGCCTACATCTACATGTTTAGTTTTTATATCACAGATATATTACTATTGTTGACACTAGCTTACATGTGCTTTTTCGTAAGATAGTATTTGATCAACTGAATCTTCCATGCATTTTCTCAAAACGGGAAATACATGCACCATCTAATATACAGTAGTTAGGCCTATATCTTATCGTACATGTATCTCCTTTAAAACACATATATATTAATTGTTAAAGAATATTCACAGTTTAACGGAGTTGAAAAGAAAATGTTTTAATCACTCGATTGTTATGAAATCTCATTTTATTCAGTACAAGATCGAGACCGTATCGGCATATATCAGTCCGTTTGTATGAGTTATGTAATTTGATTTTCAAAAGATACATGTAGCTTCACGTTATATTAGCCTAACCAAATTCAAAGACCTGACAACATTATTTTTTTTTCCAGTTTTTCGAAACTAGGTCCTACACCTACCGTACAAACTTTGATTTTCACCCGGTATCAAGCTTTCGGCAAACCGAACTAAGTACAATATCGACAAATACGCCGTTTATCGACTATACTATCCTGATTTTAACGTTAAAAAGGTAAGATATCGTTAGACGGATAACATATAGATCGCTATTCTTCATAATCTTAGTCACAAAAGAGTTTTCATGTGCAGTTCCGAATGCACTCATTGACCCGAGGAGGTCCGAACGAACGGCGCATTCGATCACTGTTCGGAACGTCCTTAAGACGTTTTCTTTTAAGACTACTCGAAATGCATTTGAATTTTACCGCACAGTCAAGTGCAAACACGATCCCGATCACAATCTGTTAGCCCATTCGGATCACTTCGTCATTTTCTCTGAAATAATACTCAAAAAGGTGTGTCCTTTTTGATTATGATATAGTTGCTCTACTTTTGGCGATATACAGTCAAATGAAGGTTAAGTTTAAAAGGCCCCATTTAAAACAGTTCCGTTTAAGATTACACACAACGGTTCTGTTTCTATTAAAAATCATAGAAAAATATCATGGCTTCGTTATTTATTAATTTTTCAACTGCTTACGTTGTATAGTTCACAGTATTGCTGTATGAAAGTACATTTAAGCAATACACTGTTACCAGATTGAACATACAGTTGATATGAAGCCCAACCGGAAGGAAGATATCTTTCGGACGGATGGGATTCATATCAAATGTATGTCCAATCTGGTAACAGTTTATTACTTATATTTCCATTACGATCATTCAAATTCAAAATTACACATATACATCTTTTGAATTTCCGGCTTGCACTAGTGTTGACGTTACCAAGTTCAATAAACGGAACAGTCATAGCATCAGCTTCTGAATATAGTTCAACACAAAACGGTATGAAACAAGCGATCAAATGAAAACTATGCGATGATATTTTTTCAATACTTCCTATTTTGTCAAAACGATAATACTTTTGTATTTCAACGGCCGCACAACTTTAAAACCACTTTTTAAAATTATTTGACCGTTATCTATAGGTGTAATTGTAAATTTTAGTATACATTGTATACATTGTCCGTGACGCGGCGGAAAACGTTAAATATCCATACGCTTGACCAGATTGGAGTTCATAGCCTGATATTGGCCATCTGGTTTAACATACATCAAACGGTAAACTTAAAGTAAAATGGAAATAAATGTATTATATTCATTAAACAATAGACAGTATAACGACCAATTAACGGCTATCGTGTATTTCATCTTTTTTCATATTATTTTGTTTTAAATTCTAAATGTATCTTAATGTCTAGATCACGGTACTTTAGTAATACTCATAAGCAAATATATATTTTTTATCCCATTTTTAATGATTGGAAAAGATCAAGGTAATAAGTTATCATTTTCATATTTTTTTTTATTTATTTATATAATGTTTTTATTTAATTTTAAACTAGTCCGTTCTACCACGCGTTCCGCTCAAATTATTGTACTTGTATGCAGAGACAGGTTTACTTATATGACATTTAAGTTACACAAAAATAAGCATTAAGTGTTAACTAATTAGTGTCTCTAGGAGACTTTAATACTATGAATAAGGTACACACCAAACGTCCCAATCAAGTCGGCTCGAAGTTCGCAGGAATGAGCGAGGTGTTCCGATTGGGCCTAGATACTTGGGATCAGGATCGTGTTTGCGCTTGACTGTAAGGTAGTATCCAAATTCATTCCCATTAGTCTAAATAGAAAACGTTTTTGATAACTTGATTGATGCTATAGCATGGTTACACACTGTTATAATATAGTGACACGATGCTATAACATGGTGACGTAATGCTATAACATGCCGACAAGATGCTGTAACATGGTGACGTGATGCTGTAACATGGCGACAAGATTTTGTAATATGCCGTCATGATGCTATAACATGGTCACATGATGCGATATCACGATAACATTATGCTATAATATGGTTACGTGATGGAATAAAAGCATATAATATTAAGGCAACTATAGCGTTTTATATCCATGCATTCCCATATGCAACAACTAATTGTTTTCCTTTCCATAAGTACACAAAAGACTAGGATGTGTTTCTATCTTATGAACAAAGGTATTTAAGATGTGATGAATTATTTTGACTTAAAACCACATTGATTCAGTACTTTGTGTTTCATGTACCTTAAATGGAGGATGATGTATTTTAACCACATTTTTGTATCAAAGTTAAAGTTAAAATTCCATTGTCTAGTACCATAAATTCTAAATTTAATGTCTTGATATTATAACACTGTGACAGTTTCTTTGGTATTAATTTGATGTTTCTTAAATAATCTTTTATTGCAAATATTCATCCATGATATTTAAATAAAATAGTACTAATACTAAATTTATCATCAAATTATTTAAAGGTACATGTAGGTTTCCCCAAACCAAATAAATATTTTTTGTAAAATCCAATAAATGGAAGAAAAGGTGAAAAAAAGATATATTAAAAATACCTAAATTTAATGTCTTTATGCGTATGAGATTGAACAAATGATCTTGAATACCAAATTGAAGGAAATCCTTGATTTATTACGATGTGAGGCTGACAGGACAATATGCAAATGAAGCCACGATTGATTGTGTTGTCGAAGTTTTGCGCATGCGCATTGTTACGCACTAAAAGTAAACAAAATGGCTGAACGAATGCGTGTGAGAAAAAAGTGTATCAGAATCGGCAACAAAGAGGAGGAAATTAAAATGGGATCGGTAGCAACCTAGTATATCTCTAAGGAATGAAATTCAGAGATGACAAGTAGCAATAGAAGAAACAGAAGCCCCATCTTAAGCGGAACTCGCCTGGATTCCATTGTGACTCGTGTTGCACGGGGCGAGTTAAATTTCAAAACCTATGTAAGCGCACATACAGCGGCAGACTAACTAATACATGTATATGTTTGATGTACTAAGCTAGCGAGCGTATGTATGTAACTTGAAGTGTTATAGATTATATGATATGTATTAACAAGCCATCGCACTCCGATTTGTTGTTGTTGTTTTTTTTACTAAACATGTCGTGGAAAGACTGTCACTTCTATCCGACATTTTGTTTGCACGCTCCCGTTTGTTGATACGGCCTCGTTTTGGAAGAACATACGTCATGTTCTATGTAAAGCTTGACTTCGCTCTAGTTTTAGAGAAGTATTTTCCTGGTCAATCTAGGCAAATGACCACCTATATTGTCCGCTGTATGCATAGAAAATAATCTGAAGAGTATATCTATGTACGGGATCAATTTCATTTTCGTAGTCTTTATATTTCATTGGGAAAAACCTACCTTTAAAGTTAAAATATCTGTTACAAACCCTTCGGATAGAATTATTAATCTTTAGATCATTTTTGTACCAAAGGGGTGTTTTGAGAATACAACGTTGCCTACTTATTCTTATATATTCAGAATAGTTTA